>NW_026138050.1:5655000-5662500 GCF_025592945.1 Manacus candei | reverse complement strand
AGAGAAAGAAATTAAATTATGGTGAAAAGTGAAGCCCTTGACCCCAGAATTAATACCAACCCCATCATTTTCTTATTTCTGTTAGGGCTGCGTAGTCTAAATTCAAGCTACCTTTTAGCTCTAAGCAGAGGCAGGGAGACCATAATTAAACTAATCTATAGAGGGGAGGGAGGGAACAGCAATAATACAGCAGTATATTGTATGGCATTCAATTAGGTGAATAAATACAGCTCCGGACAGACAACATAGATTAGAGACTAGACTTCCTTTTTATTTCAATTTTAGCTTCCCCCTCTCTCATACTCATACAAACCAGCTCTAGGAAATGTATCATTTTGACTGGATATTTTATAACTGGAAAATCTATTTGTATGTTTTCCAGAGATAAAGTGTCTCTCCCTCTTTCCCCTTCCTCTCTCTCTCTCCTTTTCCCTTCCTACCTATTTTTTCTTTCCTTTTCTCTCTCCACCCTGCCCGCCCCCCGACTCCAAGGATTTAATTCCCCACGAACCTCCCAGGAAGATTTAAAGAGTTTTCCCCTGTTTGATTTCCCAGCCCGGCTCTTTCCCTCTCCTCTTTGTTAAACGCAAACGCTGCTTCTCCCCGCGCCCCTCTTCCCTTCCCACCTTCCCGGGGGCGGGGGGGAGCCCTACCGGGGGTCGCCAGGTTGATTCCCCCCGGGCCCAGGGGACCGAGAGCTCCGTTTCCAGCGGGCTCAGGATGGGAGGGGCTGGAAAGCACCCCCCGCAACCTCCCCCCAGCAGCTTGGAAAGTGTTTCTCTAACCGGGAGAGGGCACAAAACTGGGGGTCCCCAGCCCCGTGCTCTGCCGGAGAACCATCCCTTGAATTATTCGCCGGGGGAATCTATCAATGTTTTACTTGAGTGGAAACTTCTAAGGGGACATAATTTAATTAGGACAAATTTGGCGGCTGTTTGGAAGCTGTGAATGACTGGCGGGACGAAACGCGGGGTGTGCGATGGGCTGCTTCGCGGGGGGCGTGGGGGGGAAGGTGAAAGGGGAGGGATAGAGGGATGGGAACTTCGTTGGGGTTTGATTTTTTAAAAAATTATTCTTACTAATAGTTTTTGGCCTCCTCTTTAGCGAACAGAAGCTGCTTCTGTTTGTGTCTGCACTCACAATTCAAAGGTTGTGGTTGCTGCCGGAGAGGGGGGTGTCCGTGGCCAAATGGATAGGAGATTGCATTAATTATGATTTCGACTGATATGTTCAGATCTCCTCCCAAACGCTGCAAGCGGCTCTTCCTTTTTTATTTCCCCCCCTCTTCCTTCCCCTCCACCCCATTTTTTCCCTCTGCCCCCCTCCCCTCTCCCCTGTTATAGAGCCGGAGAGGAGATGAAAAGGCTTGTAGTTTTAAATTCAATGTGACAGCTCTGGAAAGAGCGGATGATGAATCTCCTATTATTGGATCAGTCTATTTGCCGCTCAATGTCTCTCTGTAATTGGAGCAACATCACTTTAAAGGTTCAGAGAGTAGAGCATTTCTGGTGAAAAATCCCCACAACACGCTGGTGAATGTTTTAAAGGGAAATCTATTAGTGATTTGGCGAGGGGAGGGGACAAGGGGGAAGAGGGTGGGTTGGAGGGGTGGGGGGGAGGATGTGTGTGTGTAACTCCGACTGTTTAGTATTTAACCGGGTATCAGCAGATCCGCGCGTTTCCCCCCGCCGCACCCCCCTGCCCGCCCGGCCCCCGCCGCCCTCCTCGGGCTGGAGTTCGTATCAAAGCCCCCCTCGTTGTGTTGTGACAGCTCTGATATTGTTTATTGAGGCTGGATGTCAGGTATAATTAGCAATCGATATGGAAAACGTTTGCTCCCCACACTGGCACGTCTCTGACGTCAGGACCGATTAACGTTTCTTATTGGTCCCAAATTCCCCCAGCCTGAGCTAATTATTGGGAGCCTGATGTTGATAAAGTTAAAGCGCCCGGCGCCCTGCAGCATGAGCCCCTCGCCGCGCCGCCTCCTCCGCCAGCAGCACCCCCGGCCCCAGCCGCCCCGCCGCCAGCGCCCCCAGCCCCGCCGGCACCCCCCGCCCTAGAGCCGCCCCCATGATGGACAGCCGCATCCTGGAGCATCCTCATGCCCAGTTCGGGGGGATGGTGGGCTTCCCTTACCCGCTCGGGCACCACCACGTCTACGAGCTGGCCGGGCATCAGCTGCAGTCGGCGGCCGCCTCCGTCCCCTTCTCCATCGATGGATTACTGAGCGGCTCCTGCGCCGCCTCCGTGGTCAACCCGGCGCCGCTCATCCCCTCCGGCTGTGGGGTGAGCGGGGACAGCCAGCCCTTCAAGCTCGCAGGTAGGAGCGGCCCCGTGTCGCGTGTTCCCCCCCCGCCACCCCGCGACCCGACCGTCGCTCCCCACCCGGAGCGTGTCAGCGCGGAGGAGGAAAAGCACCGCACGCCCCGTATCCCCCCTATCCCCATCTACGGATATTGGGGTGTCTGGTGGGGGGGAGGGAGGCTGTGCTGACCCCCGAGGGGGCGGACAGGACGGGGCGTGGGGCCTCGGGCCGAGCGCCGGGAGCATCCCCCGTTCCCATCGGCGCTGGGCCACGCGTGTGCCCTGAACAATAGCGGGCCCGGCCCGGTGCCTCCCCCCAAAGTTCATCGAGTGGGAGCTCAGATCATACCCTTAAAAAATAATAATAAAAATAATAATGGGAATCACTGGCATTTGGGGAATGAAGAGCGATAATTATTATTTTTTTTAAACGATTTAACCGAAAGGAAGCGCTCTCCTTCCTTCTCTCCCCGCCGGCCTGTGGCACCGCTATTGTTCAGCTATTAAAACATTCCGTCGACCCAACATCCTTCTGATTAATCTTGAGGCTGCCCCACTCTGCACCTCAACTAAATACAAATTATTATTATTATTATTTTTCGTAATTTCCACACCTGGCAGAAAACGTTAAGGGAGGTGCAGCCAGGGCTGAAAATCCCCAACCTGGAGTTGTGCATACTCGAAGAGGCTGCGAACACCCCAGCCCAATGCTCGCCCTTGCTCGGGGGTCTGCGGGAGGCCCAGGGGCCGCCCTGCCCTCGGGGTCCCTCATGGGACCGGGCCGTGAGCTGTGACCCACGCAGGTGCTCCCGGGGGGGCTGGGGAAGGGAAGGAAAGGGGGGTTTTTAATTTTTTTTTTTAATGAAACCTTCGGTGGTTGGCGCAAATATTGGAACTTCTCTCTCTCTCTCTGCCAGCTGAGTGCCTGTGGAGAGCTTCCTTCAGGAATAAATGTTCTGTAAAGTACATTTTCGGAGGAGGCGAGGGCAGATCGGGTTCCTCCCCATTTTTAGCGCAGGTGTGTGTTTAATCCCGCTCTTTTACCACCGCTACCGAGCACAAAAGTTAAAAGGCTCCTGTGAATGGCAGGGAGGGGGGGAGAAGGCCTGTCTCCCGGGGACCTGAGGGTATTTCTGCCTTTTCAGACTCGGGTGACCCGGACAAAGAAAGTCCTGGCTGTAAAAGAAGACGAACTCGCACCAATTTTACTGGCTGGCAGCTCGAGGAGCTGGAAAAGGCGTTTAATGAGAGTCATTACCCGGACGTGTTTATGCGAGAAGCTCTGGCTCTCAGGCTGGACTTGGTGGAGTCCAGAGTGCAGGTAAAAACCGTGTTCCCCCTTCCCTTTCCCCCCACCCTCTCCCTGGGCCGAGCGGTCCCTGGGGAGGCCTCTTGGACCCGCATCCCTGCTCCGGGACGGGCCCTGTGCGCTTGGGCCCGCAGCCCCGCACCTCCCGGCCCTTTTGTTCCCTGCCTTGCATTGCTGCTTGATGGTTTATTTTGTCATTATAATTATAATATTTTTTTTTTTAATCTTGCAAAACGGGCAGCCTGGCTTCCCTAAACGTTTTTTTAGCATGTTTTTTCCACTGTAAACATTTTTCTTAAATGAGTCAAGGGCGAGAAAATTAGCATGCAAATATGAGGCGTAATCACGGGCCAGGGTATGCTGGAGAACGTCAATAAAGCTCGTAGGTGCGTCGAGAGCGCGTGGAACTTGTAAAACTTAATTTTAACGAGCTTCTCAGGCCCTTGGAGGTGCGGGACGGGGAGGGGAAGCACCGATCTGCTTCAATTGATCTTCGAAAAAATAAATGGGAATCGGATGGGGAAAGGGTTTGCGGGATGGCTGTTGGATCTCCAGATGCTGGTTTTATGCCGCGGTGGCTGCGAGTGGGAGGCGAGGCCGAGCTGCGGCCCCGCATCCTGCCGGGACCCGCCGCCGTGCGCGGGTGGGCGGCTTCGCGTTGGCCGCGTGTGCACGGAATGCGTCTTCAAACCCATCCCAGGCGTCGGTGACGGTCCCCCCGGGATGAGCCAGCGCCGTTGGCCGCGGTTCCTCCGTAGGCTTTGCCTCACACTGTCTTTCCCAGCCGTTTTCCCTCCCGCGCCGGCTCCCAGAGCCGCCTCTCGCCCTGCCCGGGGTCGCGGCAGCCTTCGGGGGCCAGGCCGGGGGAAGGATCCGGGAAGGGGCGCTGGTATCCCCACGGTGCTTCCGAGCTGGCGTCGTAGTCCGGCCGGGAATCGGTGCTGCCAGCAGCCCCGAAGGGCCGCGGGTGCGAGGAGGGGCACGTGTGCCCGAGGGCTGCGGGGACACCGGGGACCCGCCAAAGCAGGCAGGAGCAGGGACGGAGCAGAGAAGATTTAATTTTTTTTTCTCTCCTAAAATCTCTCTATAACAAATCCAACCCGCACTTTGGGCTGATCCAACCCCTCTGCTCCGTCTCCCGGGAAGGGTAATAGGTTCAAACCCCGCACGTCTGGGCGAGGCGTCGTCCGTCGTGTCCCCCCCGCACCCCCTCACCTCCGGCCGCTTATTGTGCTGTGTTTATCGCATTTTGCGTGCTGCTGCGGGAGGATCGGGCCCCGATCGGTGCTTCTGCACCCCTCGATCAAGGCAAAGAGCCGGGGGAGGCTGTGTAATCCCTTCCCCTCCCCTCGGCGCCGGTGCGGGCAGGGTGCAGCGTGTGTGTGCGTGTGTGTGCACCCCCCCTTTTTTTTTTCCCCACCCTGTTAATAAAGAAGTCTGGATATCTTCCTGTCCCCTCCCTTGCTCTCTGTCTCGTAGAGGCCCAGTCCTGTGGATGGGGACTGCCGGCACCTCGAAGGGGTGGACGGGGGAGGCCTGAGCTGCGCTTCTCCCCTCCGCCCCCCCCTCCCACCGCCCTGGCCACCGCGCGGGGCCGGTGAGCTGGGTGTTAATTGCTTCTCGTTGTTCGGTGTGTAGGTCTGGTTCCAAAACCGCCGGGCCAAATGGAGAAAGAAAGAGAACACGAAGAAGGGCCCGGGGCGGCCGGCTCACAACTCCCACCCCACGACGTGCAGCGGGGAGCCCATGGACCCCGAGGAGATCGCCCGCAAGGAGCTGGAGAAGATGGAGAAGAAGAAGCGCAAGCACGAGAAGAAGCTGCTCAAAAGCCAAAGCCGTCACCCGCACTCGCCCAGCGCCCTCTCCCTCCACAGCACGCCCAGCTCCGACAGCGACAGCGGCGGCGGGGGGGGCCTCTCGCCCGCCCCGCCTGAGGCCAAACCCCGCGGGCAGCACCCGCCGCCCCACCCGCCGCCTCCCGCCGCCGCCGCCCCTTCCGAGCCGCCCCCCGGCACCTGCGACCAGACCGCCGAACCCTTCTACCCCAGCCAAAGAAGCGGGAGCGGGAGGCTCCAGCGCCCGCCCGACAAGGACTGCGCGGCCGCCCCGTCGGGGGACGGCAGCGGGGGCGCAGGGGGGCCCCGCGGCGCCGGCAGCTTCCACAAGCTCAACCCCTTCAGCGTGGAGAGCCTCCTCTCCGACTCACCCCCCCGCCGCAAGGCCGCCCCGGACTTCCCCAGCCTTCCCCCCTGCGCCCCCCGCACTCTCATCGGCAAAGGACACTTCTTGCTCTACCCCATCACCCAGCCCCTGGGCTTCCTCGTCCCGCAGACCGCCCTCAAGGCCAGCCCGGGCCCCGAGGCCGGCCAGCCCCCTCGGGACTCCCCGCTGCCCGCCGCCAACCCCGGCCCGCCGGGCTGCGGCGCGGAGCCGGCGCCCGCGGGTGCGCAGCCCGGCCCGGGCTCCACGGACTCGGCGGCGACCGCGGCGGGGTCGGTGCCCCCCGCGCCGGCCGGAGCCTCGCCCCGCTCCGCGGCCGCGCACGGGGACCCGGCGGCGGCCGCCCCCGCGGAGGGCGGCAGCTTCCCCAGGCCCGAATCGCCGGTCCGGGCGCGGGACGCCAGCACAGCCAGGGACAGATCGGACTGCGGCCCCGCCGACGGCGAGGAGGTGGACATGGACTGACCACGGGCGGCCAAAAAAAAAAATAAAAAAAAATAATAATCGAAACAAAAGTAAAATAGAACAAAACAAAAATTAAAAAGCAAAAAAAAAAAAAAAAAGGGCAAAAATAAAAGCAGCCGAGAACGCCACCACAGACGCCCCCCGCTCCCGTCACCCCTGAGAAAAGGGGGGGAAGCGCTTCCCCGCTCACCCCACGCACGCCGCACCCGCGGCCCGCGGGAGGCGGCGGCAGAGCCGAGAGAAAGTGGCTCTTCCTCTCCTTAGAGTTTATCACAGGTCGATTCAGGTGATCAGTTAGAGCTTTTTGGGTTTTATATTTAAAGAGAAAAAAAAAAGAAAACGGGGTAAAAACAAAACAAAAAAAAAATAAGGAATATTGTTTGTTAAGGCTTAGCAGCAGCTGGACTTTGTGGTGTGACAAACTGTACCGCGACAACAACGGAACTCCTCAAAACCCTTGTAAAATGCAAAAATGTCTAAGAATATTTATATATGTAAAATTTTTGATAAATAAAGGCTCTAAAACTCCCTGTCGCCTGGTCTGGCTGTGTGGCTCTTCCCTCTTTTTACATTTTTTTTTTCTTTTTTTTTTTTTTTTTTCCTTTTTCCCTTTAAGCCTTCTTTGTGTGTGTGCGTGTGTGTGTTTATTGCTTAACAAATTTATTCATTTATAGCCTCCCGGTGCCCACCCCTCCCATCCGAGGTTAGGAGCTGCAGGCTACGGGACCCGGCCAGCTCCTGCAGAGTTTTGATATGAAAGTAATTATTTTCCCGGTGGCTGCTGCGGGGATTCAGTTTCTTGCCCAAAGGGTTATTATACATTACCGATTTCTAGTGATATGAAATCACATAAACTTCCTACAATAATAGAATTAGCATGAAAGGCTGGGGTGTCAAATTGAAATTGGAAAATAATAGCCTCAGCAGCTGGGGGAGTGTGTGTGCATATTGGATCGGAGATGGGAATACGTGGGGCGGAATTTTCATGAGGTTTTTTCTCTTTGTCAGGCCTCTTGTAGCTGGCTATATTAAGATAGATGTTCAATGATATCCCTCATTGTTCTGTCGCTTATATTGATGTTGCTGTGTTATCAACCTATTGATCATGTGTCGCCTGTAATAGGACAGGCGCAGCAAACGCTCCTCTTTACAAAAGCAGAACACATTTGTTCTAATAGGGTTGGGGCTCCTGGGGGAGC
>NW_026138049.1:130000-157527 GCF_025592945.1 Manacus candei | reverse complement strand
CAGGCCCCATAGGCCTCATATGGTCCCATAGGCCTCACAGGCCTTATAGGCCCCACAAGCCCCATATGGCCCCATAGGCCTCACAGGCCTCATGTGCCCCACAGGTCCCATAAGCCTCATATGGCCCCATAGGCCTCACAGACCCCACAGGCCCCATAGACCCTACAGGCCCCATAGGCCTCATATGGGCCCCACAAGCCCCATATGGCCCCATAGGCCTCACAGGCCTCATGTGCCCCACGGGTCCCATAAGCCTCATATGGCCCCATAGGCCTCACAGACCCCACAGGCCCCATAGACCCTACAGGCCCCATAGGCCTCATATGGGCCCCACAAGCCCCATATGGCCCCATAGGCCTCACAGGCCTCATGTGCCCCACGGGTCCCATAAGCCTCATATGGCCCCATAGGCCTCACAGACCCCACAGGCCCCATAGACCCCACAGGCCCCATAGGCCTCATATGGGCCCCATAGGCCCCATAGGCCTCATATGGTCCCATAACCCTCATGTGCCCCACAGGCCCCATAGGCCTCACAGGTCTTATAGGCCCCATAGGCCTCACAGGCCTCATGTGCCTCACAGGCCCCCATAAATCCTATAGGTCTCACAGGCCTCACAGGCCCCACAGGCCCCATAGGCCTCAAAGGCTTCATGTGCCCCACAGGCCCCATAGGCCCCACAGGCCTCATGTGCCCCACAGGCCCCATAGGCCTCACAGGCCCCATATGGCCCCACAGGCCTCACAGGCCTCATGTGCCCTACAGGCCTCATAGTCCTCATATGGGCCCCATAGGCCCCATAGGCCTCATATGGCCCCATAGGCCTCACAGGCCTCATGGGCCCCACAGGCCCCATAAACCCCACAGGCCCCATAGGCCTCACAGGCCCCACAGGCCTCACAGGCCCCATAGGCCTCATAGGCCTTACAGGCCCCATAGGCTTCACAGGCCCTATAGGTCTCACAGGCCTTATATACCCCATAAGCCTCATGTGCCCCACAGACCCCATAGGCCACATTTGCCCCATAGCCCTCATAGGCCTCACATGCCCCATAAACCCCAGAGGCCACATTTGCCCCATAGGCCTCATGTGCCCCACAGGCCTCATCTGCCCCACAGGCCCCATATGCCTCACAAGCCCCATAGACCCCACAAAGGCCTCAGAGGCCCCACAGGCCTTGAAGGCCCCAAAAACCCCATAGGCCTCCCAGACCCCACAAAGGCCTCAGAGGCCCCACAGGCCTCAAAGGCCCCAGAAACCCCACAAAGGCCTCATAGGCCCCACAGGCCCTACAGGCCTCAAAGGCCCCAGAAACCCCACAAAGGCCTCAGAGGCCCCACAGGCCCTACAGGCCTCACAGGCCCCACAAACCCCAAAAAGGCCTCACAGGCCCCACAGGCCCTACAGGCCTCAAAGGCCCCACAAACCCCAAAAAGGCCTCACAGGCCCCACAGGCCCTACAGGCCTCAAAGGCCTCACAGGCCCCACAAACCCCAAAAAGGCCTCGAAGGCCTCGAAGGCCCCACAGGCCTCATAAACTCCCTCAACCCCCCCGGTGCGATTCCAGCCATTTAATATTAAACTCTTGTAATTCCATAAATAACCCAGGATACAAAAATAACCCTTTTTCTCCCTCCCCCCCCCAACCCCCCCAGCCCCCAAATTCCTTCGTTTTCCCGCCGGAATTTCCTCACGGGGCGGGTTTGGGGAATTTCTGGAATTCTTCCTGCTTTTTGAAGAAGAGCTGGGCCAGGATGTGATCGGCCGTTCCGTGGAAATATTGGGACATCCGGAGCGTTTCCAGCTGGGGAGGGAGAAAATGGCGGAATGAGGGGAGGAAGGGCGGGAAAATGGCGGGAAAAAAAGGCGGGAAAATGGCGGGGAAATGGTGGGAAAAGGGGGGGGAAATTGTGGGAAAATGGGGGGAAAATGGAGGGGAAAATGTGGGAAAAAAGGTGGGAAAATGGTGGGAAAATGGTGGGAAAATGGTGGGAAAATGGTGGGAAAAGGGGGGGAAATTGTGGGAAAAGGGGGGGGAAATGGTGGGAAAAAAGGTGGGAAAATGGTGGGAAAATAGTGGGAAAAAAAGTGGGAAAAGGGTGGGGAAATGGTGGGAAAATTGAGGGAAAATGGTGGGAAAATGGTGGGAAAAAAAGGCAGGAAAATGGTGGGAAAAAATGGGAAAAAAATGGGAAAGGGGGGGGAAATGGTGGGAAAACGGTGGGAAAAAAGGTGGAAAAATGGAGGGGGAAATGTGGGAAAAGGGTGGGAAAATGGAGGGAAAAAAAGTGGGAAAATGGTGGGAAAAATGGGAAAAAAGGTGAGAAAATGGAGGAAAAATGGTAGGAAAATGATGAGAAAAAAGTGGGAAAATGGAGGAAAAATGGTGGGAAAAAAGAAGGGAAAATGGAGGAAAAATGGTGAGAAAATTGAGGGAAAATGGTGGGAAAAAAAGTGGGAAAATGGGGGCAAAAAAGGTGGGAAAATTGTGGGAAAATTGTGGGAAAATGGTGGGAAAAAAGATGGGAAAATGGTGGGAAAATGGTGGAAAAATGGTGGGAAAAAAAGGGGGGGAAAGGGTGGGAAAATTGAGGGAAAATGGTGGGAAAAATGAGGGGAAAATGTGGGAAAAAAGGTGGAAAAAAAAGTGGGAAAATGGAGGAAAAATGGTGGGGAAATGGTGGGAAAAAAAGTGGGAAAAGAGTGGGAAAAAAGGAAGGAAAATGGAGGAAAAATGGTGGGAAAATGGTGGGAAAATTGAGGGAAAATGGTGGGAAAATTGAGGGGAAAAAAGATGGGAAAAAAGGCAGGAACATGGTGAGAAAATGGTGGGAAAACTGAGGGAAAATGGTGGGAAAATTGAGAGGAAAATGTGGGAAAAAAGGTGGGAAAATGGAGGGAAAATTGTGGGAAAAAGGTGGGAAAAAATGGGAAAAAAGGTGAGAAAATGGAGGAAAAATGGTGGGGAAAATGTGGGAAAATGGGGAGAAAAAGATGGGAATAAATATGGGAAAATTGAGGGAAAATGGTGGGAAAATGGTGGGAAAAAAGGCAGGAAAATGGTGGGAAAATGGTAAGAAAAAAAGAAGAGAAAATGGTGGGAAAAGGGTGGGAAAATGGTGGGAAAAAAAGTAGGAAAATTGAGGAAAATGGTGGGAAAATGGTGAGGAAAAAAAGGTGGGAAAATAGAGGGAAAATGGTGGGAAAAAAGGTGGGAAAATGGAGGGGAAAAAGTGGGAAAATGGTGGGGAAATGGTGGGAAAAAAAGGTGGGAAAATGGTGGGAAAATGGAGAGAAAAATGTGGGAAAAAGGTGAAAAAAAGGTGGGAAAGTGCAGGGAAAAATGTGGGAAAATTGAGGAAAAATGGTGGGAAAATTGAGGGGAAAATGTGGGAAAAAAGGTGGGAAAAAAGATGGGAAAATGGTGGGAAAATGGTGGGGAAAAAAGGCAGGAAAATGGTGGGAAAAAAAGTGGGAAAAGAGTGGGAAAAAAGGCAGGAAAATGGTGGGAAAAAGAAGGAAAACTGGTAGGAAAATGGTGGGAAAAAAGATGGGAAAAAAGGCAGGAAAATGGTGAGAAAACGGTGGGAAAATTGAGGGAAAATGGTGGGAAAATTGAGAGGAAAATGTGGGAAAAAAGGTGGGAAAAAAAGTGGGAAAATGGAGGGAAAAGGGTGGGAAAATGGTGGAAAAAAAGGTGGAAAAAATGTGGGAAAATTGTGGGAAAAATGTGGGAAAAAAAGGTGGGAAAATGGTGGGGGAAAAAAGTGGGAAAATGGTGGGAAAATGGTGGGAAAATTGAGGGGAAAATGTGGGAAAAAAGATGGGAAAAAAGGTGGGAAAAAAGGTGGGAAAAAAGGTGGGAAAATGGTGGGAAAATGGTGGGAAAAAAAGGCAGGAAAATGGTGGGAAAAAATGGGAAAAAAATGGGAAAGGGGGGGGAAATGGTGGGAAAACGGTGGGAAAAAAGGTGGAAAAATGGAGGGGAAAATGTGGGAAAAGGGTGGGAAAATGGAGGGAAAAAAAGTGGGAAAATGGTGGGAAAAATGGGAAAAAAGGTGAGAAAATGGAGGAAAAATGGTAGGAAAATGATGGGAAAAAAAAGTGGGAAAATGGAGGAAAAATGGTGGGAAAAAAGAAGGGAAAATGGAGGAAAAATGGTGAGAAAATTGAGGGAAAATGGTGGGAAAAAAAGTGGGAAAATGGTGGCAAAAAAGGTGGGAAAATTGTGGGAAAATTGTGGGAAAATGGTGGGAAAAAAGATGGGAAAATGGTGGGAAAATGGTGGGAAAATGGTGGGAAAAAAAGGGGGGGAAAGGGTGGGAAAATTGAGGGAAAATGGTGGGAAAAATGAGGGGAAAATGTGGGAAAAAAGGTGGGAAAAAAAGTGGGAAAATGGAGGAAAAATGGTGGGGAAATGGTGGGAAAAAAAGTGGGAAAAGAGTGGGAAAAAAGGAAGGAAAATGGAGAAAAAATGGTGGGAAAATGGTGGGAAAATTGAGGGAAAATGGTGGGAAAATTGAGGGGAAAAAAGATGGGAAAAAAGGCAGGAAAATGGTGAGAAAATGGTGGGAAAACTGAGGGAAAATGGTGGGAAAATTGAGAGGAAAATGTGGGAAAAAAGGTGGGAAAAAAGGTGGGAAAATGGAGGGAAAAGGGTGGGAAAATGGTGGAAAAAAAGGTGGAAAAAATGTGGGAAAATTGTGGGAAAAAGGTGGGAAAAAATGGGAAAAAAGGTGAGAAAATGGAGGAAAAATGGTGGGGAAAAAAGTGGGAAAATTGAGAAAAAATGGAAGGAAAATGATGGGAAAAAAGTGGGAAAATGGGGAGAAAAAGATGGGAAAAAGGTGGGAATAAATATGGGAAAATTGAGGGAAAATGGTGGGAAAATGGTGGAAAATGGTGAGAAAATGGTGGGAAAAAAAGGGGGGGGAAAGGGTGGGGAAAAAGGTGGAAAAAATGTGGGAAAATGGTGGGAACATGGTGGGAAAAAAGGTGGGAAAATGGAGGGAAAATGGCAGGGAAATGGTGGGGAAATGGTGGGAAAATGGAGGGAAAAAAAGTGGGAAAATTGAGGAAAATGGTGGGAAAAAGGTTGGAAAAAAGAAGGGAAAATAGTGGGAAAATGGTGGGAAAATTGAGGGGAAAATGTGGGGAAAAAGGCAGGAAAATGGTGGGAAAGAGAAGGAAAAATGGTGGGAAAATTGTGGGAAAAAAAGAAGAGAAAATGGTGGGAAAAAGGTGGGAAAAGGGTGGGAGAAGGGTGGGAAAAAAGGTGGGAAAAGGGTGGGAGAAGGGTGGGAAAAAAGGTGGGAAAAGGGTGGGAAAATGGTGAGAAAATTGAGGGAAAATGGTGGGAAAATGGTGGGAAAAAAGGTGGAAAAAGGGTGGGAAAAAAGGTGGAAAAAAGGTGGGAAAATGGAGGGAAAATGATGGGAATAAATCTGGGAAAATTGAGGAAAAATGGAAGGAAAATTATGGGAAAAAAGTGGGAAAATGGGGGAAAAAAGACAGGAAAATGGTGGGAAAAAAGGTGGGAAAAGGGGGGGGAAATGGTGGGAAAATGGTGAGAAAATGGTGGGAAAAAAGCAGGAAAATGGTGAGAAAAATGGTAGAAAAAAGGTGGGAAAAAAGGTGGGAAAATTGAGGGAAAAAAGGTGGGAAAATGGTGGGAAAAAGAGGTGGAAAAAGGGTGGGAAAATGGAGGAAAATGGTGGGAAAAAGAAGGAAAAATGGTGAGAAAATTGTGGGGAAAAGGTGGGAAAAAAGTGGGAAAAAAAGGTGGGAAAATGGTGGGAAAAAAAGTGGGAAAATGGTGGGAAAATGGTGGGAAAATTGAGAGGAAAATGTGGGAAAAAAGATGGGAAAAAAAGGTGGGAAAATGGTGGGAAAATGGTGGGAAAATTGTGGGAAAAGGGGAGGGAAAATGGTGGGGAAAAAAGGCAGGAAAATGGTGGGAAAAAAGGCAGGAAAATGGAGGGGGAAAAGTGGGAAAATGGTGGGAAAATGGTGGGAAAAAATGGGAAAAAAAGGTGGAAAAAGGGTGGGAATATGGCAGGAAAAAGATAGGAAAAAAGGTAGGAAAATGGTGGGAAAGCGGTGGGAAAATGGTGGGAAAATGGTGGGAAAAAATGGGGAAAAAGGTGAGAAAATGGAGGGAAAATGGCAGGAATAAATATGGGAAAATTGAGGAAAAATGGAAGGAAAATTATGGGAAAAAAGTGGGAAAATGGGGGAAAAAAGACAGGAAAATGGTGGGAAAAAGAAAAAAAAATGGTGGTAAAAAGGTGGGAAAAGGGCAGGAAAATGGTGGGAAAAAAAGGTGGCAAAAGGGTGGGGAAAAAAGGTGGGAAAAGGGTGGGAAAAAGGTGGGAAAATGGTGGGAAAATTGTGGGAAAATGGTGGGGAAAAGGTGGGAAAAAAGTGGGAAAAAAAGGTGGGAAAATGGTGGGAAAAAAAGTGGGAAAATGGTGGGAAAATTAAGGGGAAAATGTGGGAAAAAAGGTGGGAAAAGGGTGGGAAAAAAGGCAGGAAAATGGTGGGAAAATGGTAGGAAAAAAAGAAGAGAAAATGGTGGGAAAAGGGTGGAAAATGGTGGGGAAATGGTGGGAAAAAAAGTAGGAAAAGGAGGGAGAAATGGTGGGAAAAGAAGTGGCAAAATTGTGGGAAAGCGGTGGGAAAATGGTGGGAAAAAAAGTGGGAAAAGGGGGGGAAAGTGGAGGGAAAATGGTGGGAAAATGGCGGGAAAATGGTGGGAAAAAAAGTGGGAAAATGGTGGGAAAATGATGGGAAAATTGAGGGGAAAAGTGTGGGAAAAAAGAAGGGAAAATAGTGGGAAAATTGTGGGAAAAAGGTGGGAAAAAATGGGAAAAAAGGTGAGAAAATGGAGGAAAAATGGTGGGGAAAAAAGTGGGAAAATTGAGAAAAAATGGAAGGAAAATGATGGGAAAAAAGTGGGAAAATGGGGAGAAAAAGATGGGAAAAAGGTGGGAATAAATATGGGAAAATTGAGGGAAAATGGTGGGAAAGTGGTGAAAAAAAGGCAGGAAAATGGTGGGAAAATGGTAGGAAAAAAAGAAGAGAAAATGGTGGGAAAAGGGTGGGAAAATGGTGGGAAAAAAAGTAGGAAAATTGAGGAAAATGGTGAGAAAAAAAAGGCAGGAAAATGGTGGGAAAATGGTGAGGAAAAAAAGGTGGGAAAATAGAGGGAAAATGGTGGGAAAAAAGGTGGGAAAATGGAGGGGGAAAAGTGGGAAAATGGTGGGAAAAAAAGGTGGGAAAATGGTGGGAAAAAAGGAGGGAAAATGGAGGAAAAATGGTGGGAAAATGGAGGGAAAAAAAGTGGGAAAATGGTGGGAAAATGGTGAGAAAATTGTGGGAAAAGGGAAGGGAAAATGGGGGAAAAAAGGCAGGAAAAAAGGTGGGGAAAAGAAGGAAAAATGGTGGGAAAATGGTGGGAAAATGGTGGGAAAATGGTTGGGAAAAAAAAGTGGGAAAATGGAGGAAAAATGGTGGGAAAAAAGAAGGGAAAATGGAGGAAAAGTGGTGGGAAAATGGGGGGAAAAAAGGCAGGAAAATGGTGGGAAAAAGAAGGAAAAATGGTGGGAAAATTGTGGGAAAAATGGTGGGAAAATGGTGGGAAAATGGTGGAAAAATGGAGAGAAAATGGTGGGAAAATGGTGGGAAAATAATGGGAAAATGGCGGGAAAATCCCGAGCGTTTCCCGTTGGGAAGAGAAAAAAGGTGGAATTCTGGAATTAAAGAGTTGGGAAAAATGGGAATAATCCCTGGGAATTCCTCACCTGGTCCCCGGTGCTGTAGGCCAGGAGCAGGACGAGCTCCTCCTGGCAGGTGCTGCGGAGGAAATGTTGGGTTCCCGTCGGGAAGAAGAGGAGGTCGCCGATGCCGATGGGAAAGACGGAGGCGCTTCCCGCCGGGATCACGCCGGCCTGAGGGGGGGGAGATTCCCAAAGTTTGGGATTGGATATTCCCAAAATTTGGGATTAAATATTCCCATAGAATAGGAAGGATCTGGGATTGGATATTCCCAGGGTTTAGGAAGGATCTGGGATTGGATATTCCCAGGGTTTGGGATTGGATAATCCCAGGATTTAGGAATAATCTGGGATTGGATATTCCCAGGGTTTGGGATTGGATAATCCCAAGATTTAGGAAGGATCTGGGATTGGATATTCCCAAAATTTGGGATTAAATATTCCCATGGAATAGGAAGGAGCTGGGATTGGATATTCCCAAGGTTTGGGATATTTTGCTCATTCCCAGGAATATTTGGCCCATTCCCAGGAATATTTGGCTCATTCCCAGGGAATATTTGGCTCATTCCCAAGGATTTTTCCCATGGAATTCCCGACTCACCTCTCCGCATCCGCTGAGCACGTAGCCCATCTCGTGGGCATTGAAGTGGAAGTGGGGCTGCCCGAGGCCATTCCCAAAAATCCGCAGGATCGCCAGGGTCAGGGTGTCGGCGTGCTGGAAAACACAGCCCAAAAAATCCCTAAAAAATCCTTTAAACATCCCCAAAAAATCCCTGAAAAATCCCTAAAAAATCCGTGAAAAATCCTTAAAAATCCCTTAAAAATTCCTAAAAAAATCCCTTAAAAATTCCCTTAAATATCCTTAAAAAATCCGTAAGAATCCCTTAAAAATTCCTTCAAAATCCATAAAAATCCCTTAAAAAATTCCTAAAATATCCCTGAAAAATGCCTTAAAAATCCCTAAAAAATTCTTAAAAAATCCTTAAAAAATCCCTAAAAAATCCCTTAAAAATCCCCTAAAAATTACTTTAAAAATCCCTAAAAAATCCCTTAAAAATCCTTAAAAATCCCTGAAAAATGCCTAAAAAATCCCTTAAAAATCCCTAAAAAATCCCTAAAAAACCCTTTAAAAATCCCTAAAAAATCCCTTAAAAATCCCTAAAAAATCCCTTAAAAATCCCTTAAAAATTCTTAAAAAACCTTAAAAATCTCTAAAAAATCCCTTTAATAATCCCTTTAAAAATCCCTTAAAAATCCTTAAAAATCCCTAAAAAATCCCTTAAAAATCCCTAAAAAATCCCTTAAAAATCCCTAAAAAATCCCTTAAAAATCCGTGAAAAATCCTTAAAAAATCCCTAAAAAATCCCTAAAAAATCCTTAAAAATCCCTAAAAAATCCCTTAAAAATTCCTTTAAAAATCCCTGAAAAATGCCTAAAAAATCCCTTAAAAATCCCTAAAAAATCCCTTAAAAATCCCTAAAAAATCCTTAAAAATCCCCAAAAAATCCTTTAAAAATCCCTAAAAAATCCTTAAAAATCCCTAAAAAATCCCTTAAAAATCCCTTAAAAATCCCTTTAACAATCCCTTAAAAATCCCTAAAAAATCCCTTAAAAATCCTTAAAAATCCCTAAAAAATCCCTTTAAAAATCCCTTAAAAATCCCTTAAAAATGCTTAAAAATCCCTAAAAAATCCTGGAAAAACCCTAAAAAATTCTTAAAATATCCATTAAAAATCCCTGAAAAATTCCCTTAAATATGCTTAAAAAATCCGTAAGAATCCCTTAAAAATTCCTTCAAAATCCATAAAAATCCCTTAAAAAATTCCTAAAAAATCCCTGAAAAATGCCTTAAAAATCCCTAAAAAATTCCTAAAAAATCCTTAAAAAATCCCTAAAAAATCCCTTAAAAATCCCCTAAAAATTACTTTAAAAATCCCTAAAAAATCCCTTAAAAATCCCTAAAAAATCCCTTAAAAATCCCTAAAAAATCCCTTAAAAATCCGTGAAAAATCCTTAAAAAATCCCTAAAAAAATCCCTAAAAAATCCTTAAAAATCCCTAAAAAATCCCTTAAAAATTCCTTTAAAAATCCCTGAAAAATGCCTAAAAAATCCCTTAAAAATCCCTAAAAAATCCCTTAAAAATCCCTAAAAAATCCCTTAAAAATCCCTTAAAAATCCCTTTAACAATCCCTTAAAAATCCCTAAAAAATCCCTTAAAAATCCTTAAAAATCCCTAAAAAATTCCTTTAAAAATCCCTTAAAAATCCTTAAAAATGCTTAAAAATGCCTTAAAAATCCCTTTAAAAATCCCTTAAAAATCCCTTAAAAATGCTTAAAAATCCCTAAAAAATCCTGGAAAAACCCTAAAAAATTCTTAAAATATCCATTAAAAATCCCTGAAAAATTCCCTTAAATATCCTTAAAAAATCCGTAAGAATCCCTTAAAAATTCCTTCAAAATCCATAAAAATCCCTTAAAAAATTCCTAAAAAATCCCTGAAAATTGCCTTAAAAATCCCTAAAAAATTCCTAAAAAATCCTTAAAAAATCCCTAAAAAATCCCTTAAAAATCCCCTAAAAATTACTTTAAAAATCCCTTAAAAATCCCTTAAAAATCCTTAAAAATCCCTAAAAAATCCCTTAAAAATCCCTTAAAAATTCTTAAAAATCCCTGAAAAATCCCTTAAAAAAATCCATTAAAAATTCTTAAAAAATCCCTAAAAAATCCTTAAAAATCCATAAAAATCCCTAAAAAATCCCTGAAAAATCCCTTAAAAATCCTTAAAAATCCCTGAAAAATCCTTTAAAAATCCCTGAAAAAACCCTTTAAAAATCCCTTAAAAATCCTTAAAAATCCCTAAAAAATCCCTTAAAAATCCCTTAAAAATTCTTTAAAAACCTTAAAAATCTCTAAAAAATCCCTTTAATAATCCCTTTAAAAATCCCTTAAAAATCCCTTTAACAATCCCTTAAAAATCCCTAAAAAATCCCTTAAAAATCCTTAAAAATCCCTAAAAAATTCCTTTAAAAATCCCTTAAAAATCCTTAAAATGCCTTAAAAATCCCTTAAAAATCCCTTTAAAAATCCCTTAAAAATCCCTTAAAAATGCTTAAAAATCCCTAAAAAATCCTGGAAAAACCCTAAAAAATTCTTAAAATATCCATTAAAAATCCCTGAAAAATTCCCTTAAATATCCTTAAAAAATCCGTAAGAATCCCTTAAAAATTCCTTCAAAATCCATAAAAATCCCTTAAAAAATTCCTAAAAAATCCCTGAAAAATGCCTTAAAAATCCCTAAAAAATTCCTAAAAAATCCTTAAAAAATCCCTTAAAAATCCCTTAAAAATGCTTAAAAATCCCTAAAAAATCCCTAAAAAATCCCTAAAAAATTCTTAAAATATCCATTAAAAATCCCTGAAAAATTCCCTTAAATATCCTTAAAAAATCCGTAAGAATCCCTTAAAAATTCCTTCAAAATCCATAAAAATCCCTTAAAAAATTCCTAAAAAATCCCTGAAAAATGCCTTAAAAATCCCTAAAAAATTCTTAAAAAATCCTTAAAAAATCCCTAAAAAATCCCTTAAAAATCCCCTAAAAATTACTTTAAAAATCCCTAAAAAATCCCTTAAAAATCCTTAAAAATCCCTAAAAAATCCTTAAAAATCCCTAAAAAATCCTTAAAAATCCCTAAAAAATCCTTTAAAAATCCCTAAAAAATCCCTTAAAAATCCCTAAAAAATCCTTAAAAATCCCTAAAAAATCCTTAAAAATCCCTAAAAAATCCCATAAAAATTTCAGGATCATTTCCCTCTAAATCCCGGGATTTTTTGCCCCTCTGGAATTCCCAGGATTCCTTACCTGGTGCAGGGACTCGCTGAAGATCTTCTGGTTATCCGTCAATCCGGCGCCGTCGCGGCGGTACCGCGCCCACCGGAACGTTCCGCCCGGGAACGGGAATTCCTGGGAGCCTGGGGAAGAGTTGGGATGAGTTTGGGAATCCTGGGAATTCTTTTGGGAATTCTGGTGGGTTGCCCTGGGGGATTTATCCGAGATCTGGAGGGAAATTTGGGAATATCCAATCCCAGAGAGTTCCTAAATTTTGGGAATATCTAAGCCCAAATCTCTGGGAATATCCAATCCCAGATGGTTCCTAAATCTTGGGAATATTCAATCCCAAATCTTGGGAATATCCAATCCCAGATCCTTCCTAAATCCTGGGAATATTCAATCCCAAATCTCTGGGAATATGCAATCCCAGATCCTTCCTAAACTTTGGGAATATCCAATCCCAGATCCTTCCTATTCCATGGGAATATTTAATCCCAAATCTTGGGAATATCCAATCCCAGATTATTCCTAAATTTTAGGAATATCCAATCCCAGATCCTTCCTAAAATCTGGGAATATCTAATCCCAAAACCTTGGGAATATTCAATCCCAGATCTTTCCTAAATCTTGGGAATATTCAATCCCAAATCTCTGGGAATATCCAACCCATGATCCTTCCTAAATTTTGGGAATATCCAATCCCAGATGGTTCCTAAATCCTGGGAATATTCAATCCCTAAACCCTGGGAATATCTAATCCCAGATGGTTCCTAAACTTTGGGAATATCCAATCCCAGATCCCTCTTAAATCCTGGGAATATTCCCATCCCAAATTCCCACCTTGGAGGTCGTAGAAGTAGCGCCAGACCAGGGGATCCGGGGATTGGGAATAGCTGGAATTCTGCACCAGCTCGTCCAGGTTTTCCGGCAGGTTGACGGCCTGGTCCTCTCCCGGCCTCCGGAATGTGCGGATGAACTTCACGCCGCCCTCGGGCTGGAGGGGGGGGGAAAAAATTGGGATTTTTAAGGATTTTTAAGGATTTTTTAAGGATTTTTAGGGGATTTTTAAGGGATTTTTTAGGGATTTTTAAAGGGTTTTTAAGGGATTTTTAAGGGATTTTTTAGGGATTTTTTAAGGGTTTTTTAGGGATTTTTAAGGGATTTTTAAGGGATTTTTAAGGGATTTTTTAGGGATTTTTAAGGGATTTTTAAGGGATTTTTTAGGGATTTTTTAAGGGTTTTTTAGGGATTTTTAAGGGATTTTTAAGGGATTTTTAAGGGATTTTTTAGGGATTTTTAAGGGATTTTTAAGGGATTTTTAAGGGATTTTTTAGGGATTTTTAAGGGATTTTTAAAGGGTTTTTAAAGGATTTTTAAGGGATTTTTTAAGGGATTTTTAAAGAAATTTTTAATGATTTTTTAAGTAATTTTAAGAAATTTTTAAATGACTTTTTGAGGAATTTTTAATGAATTTTTCATGAATTTTTAAACGATTTTTAAAGGAATTTTTAAGGAATTTTTCAGGAATTTTTAAACGATTTTTGAGGAATTTTTAAAGGAATTTTTCATGAATTTTTAATGAATATTTAAATGAATTTTTAAGGAATATTTAAATGAACTTTTAAGAATTTTTGAGCATTTTTAAATAATTTTTAATGAATTTTTCATGAATTTTTCATGAATTTTTCATGAATTTTTAATGAATTTTTCACGAATTTTTCACGAATTTTTCACGAATTTTCCACAAATTTTTCACGAATTTTTCACGAATTTTTCACGAATTTTCCACAAATTTTCCACGAATTTTTCACGAATTTTTAATAATTTTTTCATGAATTTTTAATGAATTTTTTCATGAATTTTTCACGGATTTTCCACGAATTTTCCACGAATTTTCCACGAATTTTCCACGAATTTTCCACGAATTTTTCACGAATTTTCCACGAATTTTTCACGAATTTTCCACGAATTTTCCACGAATTTTTCACGAATTTTTCAGGAATTTTTAATGAATTTTTCACGAATTTTTCACGAATTTTTCACGAATTTTTCCATGAATTTTTCAGGGATTTTTAATGAATTTTTCATTAATTTTTCAGGAATTTTTAAACGATTTTTAATAAATTTTTCACGAATTTTTCATGAATTCTTCATGAATTTTTCAGGAATTTTCCACGAATTTTCCACGAATTTTTCACGAATTTTCCACGAATTTTCCACGAATTTTTCACGAATTTTCCACGAATTTTCCACGAATTTTCCACGAATTTTTCACGAATTTTCCACGAATTTTCCACGAATTTTTCACGAATTTTCCACGAATTTTTCACGAATTTTCCATGAATTTTCCACGAATTTTTCACGAATTTTTTACGAATTTTTCACGAATTTTCCACGAATTTTTAATGAATTTTTCACGAATTTTCCACGAATTTTTCACGAATTTTTCAGGAATTTTTCACGAATTTTCCACGAATTTTTCACGAATTTTTCACGAATTTTCCACGAATTTTTCACGAATTTTCCACGAATTTTCCACGAATTTTCCACGAATTTTCCACGAATTTTCCATGAATTTTCCACGAATTTTTCACGAATTTTCCACGAATTTTCCACGAATTTTCCACGAATTTTCCACGAATTTTCCACGAATTTTCCACGAATTTTCACGAATTTTCCACGAATTTTCCACGAATTTTTCACGAATTTTCCACGAATTTTCCACGAATTTTTCACGAATTTTCCACGAATTTTTCACGAATTTTCCACGAATTTTCCACGAATTTTCCACGAATTTTCCACGAATTTTTCACGAATTTTCCACGAATTTTTCACGAATTTTCCACGAATTTTCCACGAATTTTCCACGAATTTTCCATGAATTTTCCACGAATTTTTCACGAATTTTCCACGAATTTTTCACGAATTTTCCATGAATTTTTCACGAATTTTCCACGAATTTTCCACGAATTTTTCACGAATTTTTCACGAATTTTCCACGAATTTTTCACGAATTTTCCACGAATTTTTCACGAATTTTCCACGAATTTTCCACGAATTTTCCACGATTTTTTCACGAATTTTTCACGAATTTTCCGCGAATTTTCCACGAATTTTTCACGAATTTTTCACGAATTTTCCACGAATTTTCCACGAATTTTTCACGAATTTTTAATGAATTTTCCACGAATTTTTCACGAATTTTTCAGGAATTTTTAATGAATTTTCCACGAATTTTTCACGAATTTTTCACGAATTTTTCACGAATTTTCCACGAATTTTTCACGAATTTTTCACGAATTTTTCACGAATTTTTCACGAATTTTTAAGGAATTTTTTAATGAATTTTTAACGAATTTATAAGAAATTTTTAACGAATTTTCCACGAATTTTTCACGAATTTTTCACGAATTTTTCACGAATTTTCCACGAATTTTCCATGAATTTTCCATGAATTTTTCACGAACTTTTCACGAATTTTTCAGGAATTTTTCACGAATTTTCCACGAATTTTTCACGAATTTTCCGCGAATTTTTCGCGAATTTTTCGCGAATTTTTCACGAATTTTTCCGGAATTTTCCCGGAATTTTTAATGATTTTTTCACGAATTTTTCACGAATTTTCCACGAATTTTCCACGAATTTTCCACGAATTTTTCACGAATTTTCCACGAATTTTTCACGAATTTTTCACGGATTTTCCACGAATTTTCCACTAATTTTCCACGAATTTTCCACGAATTTTTCACGAATTTTCCATGAATTTTCCACGAATTTTTCACGAATTTTCCACGAATTTTTCACGAATTTTTCACGAATTTTTCACGAATTTTCCACGAATTTTTCACGAATTTTCCACGAATTTTCCACGAATTTTCCACGAATTTTTCACGAATTTTTCACGGATTTTCCACGAATTTTCCACTAATTTTCCACGAATTTTCCACGAATTTTTCACGAATTTTCCATGAATTTTTCACGAATTTTCCATGAATTTTCCACGAATTTTTCACGAATTTTTCACGAATTTTTCACGAATTTTCCACGAATTTTTCACGAATTTTCCACGAATTTTCCACGAATTTTCCACGAATTTTCCACGAATTTTCCACGAATTTTTCACGAATTTTCCACGAATTTTCCACGAATTTTTCACGAATTTTCCACGAATTTTTCACGAATTTTTCACGAATTTTCCACGAATTTTCCACGAATTTTCCACGAATTTTCCACGAATTTTTCACGAATTTTCCACGAATTTTCCACGAATTTTCCACGAATTTTTCACGAATTTTTTCATGAATTTTTCACGAATTTTTCACGAATTTTCCACGAATTTTTCACGAATTTTTCACGAATTTTTAACGAATTTTCCACGAATTTTCCACGAATTTTTCACGAATTTTTCACGAATTTTTTTAGAATTTTTAATGAATTTTTAATAAATTTTTCATGAATTTTTAAGGAATTTTTTAATGAATTTTTAACGAATTTATAAGAAATTTTTAACGAATTTTTCATGAATTTTTCATGAATTTTCCACGAATTTTTCACGAATTTTCCACGAATTTTCCACGAATTTTCCACGAATTTTTCACGAATTTTCCACGAATTTTCCACGAATTTTTCACGAATTTTCCACGAATTTTTCACGAATTTTTCACGAATTTTCCACGAATTTTCCACGAATTTTCCACGAATTTTCCACGAATTTTTCACGAATTTTCCACGAATTTTCCACGAATTTTCCACGAATTTTTCACGAATTTTTCACGAATTTTTCACGAATTTTCCACGAATTTTTCACGAATTTTTTACGAATTTTTCACGAATTTTTCACGAATTTTCCACGAATTTTCCACGAATTTTTCACGAATTTTTCACGAATTTTTCACGAATTTTTCATGAATTTTTTTAGAATTTTTAATGAATTTTTAATAAATTTTTCACGAATTTTCCACGAATTTTCCACGAATTTTCCACGAATTTTCCACGAATTTTTCACGAATTTTCCACGAATTTTTCACGAATTTTTCACGAATTTTCCACGAATTTTCCACGAATTTTTCACGAATTTTCCACGAATTTTCCACGAATTTTTCGCGAATTTTTCACGAATTTTTCCGGAATTTTTCACGAATTTTTCACGAATTTTTCACGAATTTTCCACGAATTTTTCAGGAATTTTTCACGAATTTTCCACGAATTTTCCACGAATTTTTCGCGAATTTTCCGCGAATTTTCCGCGAATTTTCCGCGAATTTTTCACGAATTTTTCGCGAATTTTCCGCGAATTTTTCGCGAATTTTTCGCGAATTTTTCGCGAATTTTTCACGATTTTTTCACGATTTTTTCACGAATTTTTCACGAATTTTCCACGAATTTTCCACGAATTTTTCACGAATTTTCCACGAATTTTTCACGAATTTTTCACGAATTTTTCACGAATTTTCCATGAATTTTCCACGAATTTTTCACGAATTTTTCACGAACTTTTCAGGAATTTTCCACGAATTTTCCACGAATTTTTCACGAATTTTTCACGAATTTTCCACGAATTTTTCACGAATTTTCCACGAATTTTTCACGAATTTTCCACGAATTTTCCACGAATTTTCCACGAATTTTCCACGAATTTTCCACGAATTTTCCACGAATTTTTCATGAATTTTCCACGAATTTTCACGAATTTTTTTAGAATTTTTCACGAATTTTCCACGAATTTTCCACGAATTTTTCATGAATTTTCCACGAATTTTCACGAATTTTTTTAGAATTTTTCACGAATTTTCCACGAATTTTTCACGAATTTTCCACGAATTTTCCACGAATTTTTCACGAATTTTTCACGAATTTTTCACGAATTTTCCACGAATTTTTCACGAATTTTTCACGAATTTTCCACGAATTTTCCACGAATTTTTCAGGAATTTTCCACGAATTTTTCACGAATTTTCCACGAATTTTTCACGAATTTTCCACGAATTTTCCACGAATTTTCCACGATTTTTTCACGAATTTTTCACGAATTTTCCACGAATTTTCCACGAATTTTTCACGAATTTTTCACGAATTTTTCACGAATTTTCCACGAATTTTTCAGGAATTTTTCACGAATTTTCCACGAATTTTCCACGAATTTTTCGCGAATTTTCCGCGAATTTTCCGCGAATTTTCCGCGAATTTTTCACGAATTTTTCACGAATTTTCCCGGAATTTTTCATGAATATTTTAATGAATTTTAAACGAATTTTCAGGAATTTTTCAAGGAAATTTCAGGAATTTTTTCCCCAAATTCCTCACCTGCAGCGCCCTGGCCAGCACGTCCTCCGGCGTCTCGAAGAAGGCATCGTCCACATCCAGGGTCAGCAATTCCTGGTGGGTGCTGAAGAAGAGCAGGAAGAGGCAATCCCGGGCTCCGGAATTCTTGATCCAGTGGACGGTGTTTTTTGGGAAGAAGACGACCTGGCCGGCGCTGACGGTGAAGGTGGTGGCGGTGGAGTTGTCGGGGCCGATGACGCCGATCCAGGCGGAGCCCTGAGGGGAAATAAATTAAATTAAATGTAATTTAATTTAATTTAAATTCAATTAAAATTAAAATTAAAAATTAAATTAAATGAAAAATTTAATAAAAATTAAAATTAAAATTAACTTAAAATTAAAAAGTCAATTAAAATAAAAAATTAAATTAAACTAGAAATGAAAATGAAAAATGAAAATGGAAATGAAAAATTAAATTGAAATGAAGAATTAAATTGAAATGAAAAATTAAATTGAAAAATAAATTAAAAATTATATTAAATTAAATTAAGAATTAAATTAAATAAAAAAATAAATTAAAAAAATTAAATTGAAAATCAAATTAAAATAAAAAATTAAATTGAAATTAAAAGTTAAATATTAAATTAAAATAAAAATTTAATTGAAAAATTAGATTAAATTAAATTAAAATTAAATTAAAATGAAAAATGAGATTAAATTAAAATTAAAATTAAATTGAAATTAGAAATTAAATTAAAATTAAAAATTAAATGAAAATTAAAAATTAAATCGAAAATTAAATTGAAATTAAAAATTAAATATTAAATTAAAAGAAAATTAAATTAAAAACGAGATTAAATTAAATAAAAAATTAAATTAAAATGAAAAATGAGATTAAATTAAAATTAAAATTAAATTGAAATTAGAAATTAAATTAAAATTAAAAATTAAATGAAAATTAAAAATTAAATTGAAAATTAAATTAAATTGAATATTAAATATGAAATTAAAATAAAAAATTAAAAATGAGATTCCATTTAATTAAAATTAAATTAAAAATTAAACTAAAATTAAAAATTAAATATTAAATTAAAAATTAGAATTAAATTAAAATGAAAAATTAAGTTAAATTAAAAATTTAATAAAAATTAAAATTAAAATTAAAACTAAATTAAAAATAAAATAAAATTAAAAATTTAATAAAAAATAAAATCAAAATTAAAATTAAATCAAAATAAAAATAAAAATTAAATTAAAAATTAAATTAAAATGAAAAAGTAAATTGGAAATTAAATTAAATTAAAAATTAAATTAAAATGAAAAATTAAATTGAAAGTTAAATTAAATGGAAAATTAAATTGAAAATTAAATTAAAATAAAAAATTAGATTAAATTAAAATTAAAATTAAATTGAAATTAGAAATTAAATTAAAATTAAAAATTAAATGAAAATTAAAAATTAAATCGAAAATTAAATTGAAATTAAAAATTTAATATTAAATTAAAATAAAAATTAAATTAAAAATTAGATTAAATTAAATTAAAATTAAATTAAAATTAAAAATTAAATTGAAAGTTAAATTAAATGAAAAATTAAATTGAAAATTAAATTAAAATAAAAAATTAAATTAAATTAAAAAAGAAATGAAAACTAAAAATTAAAATTGAAATTAAAAATTAAATTAAAATGAAAAACTAGATGAAATTAAATTAAAAATAAAAATTAAATGAAAAATTAAATGAAAATTAAATTAAAATTAAAATTAAAAATAAAATAAAATTAAAAAATAAATGAAAATTAAAAATTAAATTGAAAATTAAATTAAAATTAAATTAAAATGAAAAATTAGATTAAATTAAAATTAAAATTATAAATTAAAATTAAATTGAATTAAATTAAAATTAAAAACTCAATTAAATTAGAATTAAAAATTAAATTGAAAATTAAATTAAAATAAAAAATTAAATAAAAATAAAAATTAGATTAAAATTGAAAATTAAATTAAATAATAAAGAAAAATTAAAAATTTAATTGAAAATTAAATTAAAATAAAAAATTAAATTGAAATTAAAAATTAAATAGTAAATTGAAATAAAAAATTAGATTAAAAATTAGATTAAATTAAATTAAAATTAAATTAAAATGAAAAATGAGACTAAATTAAAATTAAAATTAAATTGAAATTAGAAATTAAATTAAAATTAAAAATTAAATGAAAATTAAAAATTAAATCGAAAATTAAATTGAAATTAAAAATTAAATATTAAATTAAAATAAAAATTAAATTAAAAATTAGATTAAATTAAATTAAAATTAAATTAAAATGAAAAATGAGATTAAATTAAAATTAAATTAAAATAAAAAATTAAATTAAATTAAAAAAGGAATGAAAATTAAAAATTAAATTGAAAATTGAATTAAAATAAAAAATTAAATTAAAATGAAAATTTAGATTAAATTAAAATTAAAATGAAAGATTAAATTAAATTAAAATTAAAAACTAAATTAAATTAGAATTAAAAATTAAATTGAAATTAAAATTAAAATTGAAAATAAATTAAAAATTAAATTAAAATTAAAAAGTTAAATATTAAATTAAAATAAAAATTAAATTAAAAATTATATTAAATTAAATTAAAAAAAATTAAAATGAAAAATTAGATTAAATTAAATTAAAATTAAATTAAAATGGAAAATTAAATTAAATTAAAAATAAATGAAAATTAAAAATTAAATTGAAAATTAAATAAAAAAGTAAATTAAAATGAAAAATTAGATTAAATTAAAATTAAAATAAAAAAATTAAATAAAAATTAAAAACTTAATTTAAATTAGAATAAAAAATTAAATTGAAATTAAAATTGAATTAAAATGAAAATTTAAATTAAAAACTGAATTGAAATTAAAAATTAAATTAAAATTAAAATTAAAAATTTAATAGAAATTAAAAATTAAATTAAAATTAAATTTAAAAAAGTAAATTAAATTAAAATTAAATAGAAATTAAAAATTAAATTAAAATTAAAATCAAAAATTAGGTTAAATTAAAAAAGAAATGAAAATTAAAAATTAAATTGAAAATTAAATTAAAATAAAAAATTAAATTAAAATTAAAATTAAATTTGATTAAATTAAAATTAAAAATAAAATTAAATTAATATTAAAAACTAAATTAAATTAGAACTAAAAATTAAGTTGAAATTAAAAATTAAATTAAAATTAAAATGAAATTAAAAATTAAATTAAAATTAAATTAAAAATAAAAAGTAAATTAAATTAAAATTAAAAATTAAATTAAAATTAGATTAAAAATAAAAAGTAAATTAAATTAAAATTAATTTGAAATTAAAAATTAAATTAGAATTAGAAATTGAATTGTAATTAAAAATTAAATTAAAATTGAAAATGAAATTAAAATTCAAATTAAAAAAAATTTAAAGAAAAATATAATAAAAACAAAAACAAAATAAAAATAAAAATAAAATAAAAATAAAAAATAAAAATTAAATAAAAATGAAAATAAAATGAAAATCAGAAATAAAAATGAAATCAAAAAATGAAAATAAAATAAAAATAAAGAAAAAGATTAAAATAAAGACTTAAATTTCAAAAAGAATTAAAATTAAAATTCAAATTCAGATAAAAACTAAAAAAAATCAAAAGTAAAATAAAAATAAAATAAACTTGGAAATAAAATGGAAAAAATAAAAATAAAATGAAAAAAATAAAAATAAAATGAAAAAAATAAAAATAAAATAAATCAAATAAAAATAAAATAAACCAAATAAAAATAAAATAAATCAAATAAAAATAAAATAAATCAAATAAAAATAAAATAAACCAAATAAAAATAAAATAAACCAAATAAAAATAAAATAAACCAAATAAAAATAAAATAAACCAAATAAAAATAAAATAAACCAAATAAAAATAAAATAAACCAAATAAAAATAAAATAAATCAAATAAAAATAAAATAAACCAAATAAAAACAAAGATTAAAACCCAAAAAAAAGATTAAAATTCAAATTCAAACTCGGCGAAAAATCATTAAAAAATCAAAATTAAAAACTCCAATAAAAATCCGAATTTTGACCGCCAACAAAGCCCTAAAAACTGGGAATTCCCGGGGAAACTTTGGGCATACCTGGAGCAGGAAGCCGTGCTCGTTGGCGTTGAAGTGCCAGTGGGGGGCCCTGAGCCCGCCCCCGCGGATCCGCAGCGTGCCGAAGGTCAGCTGGGAGCGCCGGGAGTTCAGGCTGCTCCCGAATTCCCGCTCTTCCGGGCTCCCGTAGTCCAGAGGGTCCCGCCGGAAGCGGGCCCATTGGATCTCCCCTCCTGGGAAAGTGTACACCTGGGGGGGAAATATTAGTTAGGAAGGGTTTATTAGGGGTTAATAAGGATTTATTTGGGAATTATTAGGGATTAATAACGATTTATTTAGGAATTATTAGGGATTAATAAAGATTTATTTGAGAATTATTAGTTAGTAATGATTTATTTAGGGATTATTAGCTATTAATAAGGATTTATTTAAGAATTATTAGTGATTAATAAGGATTTATTTAGGAATTATAAGGGATTAATAAGGATTTATTTTAAAATTATTAGTGATTAATAAGGATTTATTTAGGAATTATTAGGGATTAATAAGGATTTATTTAGGAATTATTAGGGATTAATAAGGATTTATTTAGGAATTATTAGGGATTAATAAGGATTTATTTTAAAATTATTAGTGATTAATAAGGATTTATTTAGGAATTATTAGGGATTAATAAGGATTTATTTGAGAATTATTAGGGATTAATAAGGATTTATTTAGGAATTATTAGGGATTAATAAGGATTTATTTTAAAATTATTAGTGATTAATAAGGATTTATTTAGGAATTATTAGTGATTAATAAGGATTTATTTAGGAATTATTAGGGATTAATAAGGATTTATTTGAGAATTATTAGGGATTAATAAGGATTCATTTAGGAATTATTAGGGATTAATAAGGATTTATTTGGGAATTATTAGGGGTTAATAAGGATTTATTTGGGAATTATTTAGGATTAATAAGGATTTATTTGAGAATTATTAGGGATTAATAAGGATTTATTAAAAATTATTAGCTATTAATAAGGATTTATTTTTAAATTATTAGTGATTAATAAGGATTTATTTAGGAATTATTAGGGATTAATAAGGATTTATTTTGGAATTATTAGGGATTAATAAAGATTTATTTAAGAATTATTAGGGATTAATAAAGATTTATTTAAGAATTATTAGGGATTAATAAGGATTTATTTAGGAATTATTAGGGATTAATAAGGATTTATTAAGAATTATTAGGGATTAAAAAGGATTTCTTTGAGAATTATTAGTGACTAATAAAGATTTATTTGAGAATTAATAGTGATTAATAAGGATTCATTTTAAAATTATTAGTGATTAATAAGGATTTATTTGAGAATTATTAGAGATTAATAAGGATTTATTTAAAAATTATTAGGGATTAATAGTGATTTATTTAAGAATTATTAGGGATTAATAAAGATTTATTCGAGAATTATTAGTTAATAATGATTTATTTAGGGATTATTAGCTATTAATAAGGATTTATTTAAGAATTATTAGGGATTAATAAGGATTTATTTAGGAATTATTAGTTATTACTAAGGATTATTAGGGATTAATAAGGATTTATTTAAGAATTATTAGGGATTAATAAGGATTTATTTAAGAATTATTAGTTTTTACTAAGGATTATTAGGGATTAATAAGGATTTATTTAAGGATCATTAGTTATAAATAATGATTTATTTAAGAATTAGTAGTTAATAGTGAATTATTTAGGGATTATTAGTGATTAACAGTTATTTATTTAAGGATTATTAGTGATTTATGAATTATTAGTTATTAATAATGAATTATGAATTATTAGTTATCAATTAATAAGGATTTATTTGAGAATTATTAGGGATTAATAAGGATTTATTTAGGAATTATTAGGGATTAATAAGGATTTATTTGAGAATTATTAGTTAATAATGATTTATTTAGGGATTATTAGTGATTAATAGTGATTTATTTAAGGGTTATCAGTTATTTAAAAATTATTAGTTATTAATAAAGATTTATTTGAGAATTATTAGGGATTAATAAGGATTTATTTTAAAATTATTAGTGATTAATAAGGATTTATTTAGGAACTATTAGGGATTAATAAGGATTTATTAAGAATTATTAGGGATTAATAAGGATTTATTTGAGAATTATTAGGGGTTAATAAGGATTTATTTGAGAATTATTAGGGATTAATAAGGATTTATTAAGAATTATTAGGGGTTAAGAAGGATTTATTGGAGAATTATTAGGGATTAATAAGGATTTATTTAGGGATTATTAGTTAATAATGATTTATTTGAGAATTATTAGGGATTAATAGTGATTTACTTAAGTATTATTAGTTATTAATAAGGATTATTAGTGATTAATATGATTTATTTAAGAATTATTAGGGGTTAATAAAGATTGATTTTAGAATTATTAGTTATCAATAAAGATTTATTTAAAAATTATTAGCTATTAATAAGGATTTATTTAAGAATTATTACTGATTAATAGTGATTTATTTAAGCATAATTAGTTATTTAAAAATTATTAGTTATTAATAAGGATTTATTTAAGAATTATTAGGGATTAATAAGGATTTATTTGGGAATTATTAGGGGTTAATAAGGATTTATTTAAGAACTATTAGTTATTAATGATTTCTTTAGGGATTATTAGTGATTAATAGTGATTTATTTAAGTATTATTAGTTATTACTAAGGATTATTAGTTATTAATAAGGAATTATTTAAAAATAATTAGTTATTAATAAGGATTTATTTTAAAATTATTAGTTATTAATAAAGATTTGAGAATAATTACTTAATAAGGATTTATTTAAGGATTATTAGCTATTAATAAGGATTTATTTAAAAATTATTAGTTATTAATAAAGATTTATTTGAGAATTATTAGTGATTAATAAGGATTTATTTTAAAATTATTAGTGATTAATAAGTATTTATTTAGGAATTATTAGGGATTAATAAGGATTTATTTAGGAATTATTAGGGATTAATAAAGATTTATTTGAGAATTATTAGTTAGTAATGATTTATTTAGGGATTATTAGCTATTAATAAGGATTTATTTAAGAATTATTAGTTAGTAATGATTTATTTAGGGATTATTAGCTATTAATAAGGATTTATTTGAGAATTATTAGGGATTAATAAGGATTTATTTAAGAATTATTAGTTATTACTAAGGATTATTAGGGATTAATAAGGATTTATTTAAGGATCATTAGTTATAAATAATGATTTATTTAAGAATTAGTAGTTAATAATGAATTATTTAGGGATTATTAGTGATTAACAGTTATTTATTTAAGGATTATTAGTGATTTATGAATTATTAGTTATTAATAATGAATTATGAATTATTAGTTATCAATTAATAAGGATTTAGTTGAGAATTATTGGGGATTAATAAGGATTTATTTAGGAATTATTAGGGATTAATAAGGATTTATTAAAAATTATTAGCTATTAATAAGGATTTATTTTAAAATTATTAGTGATTAATAAGGATTTATTTTAAAATTATTAGTGATTAATAAGTATTTATTTAGGAATTATTAGGGATTAATAAGGATTTATTTGAGAATTATTAGGGATTAATAAGGATTTATTTAAGAATTATTAGGGATTAATAAAGATTTATTTAACAATTATTAGGGATTAATAAGGATTTATTTAAGAATTATTAGGGATTAATAAGGATTTATTTAGGAATTATTAATTAATTAATAATTATTTAGAATCCGGAATATCTTTGGGAATTTCGGCCTGGGATTTTTATTAATAAATAATAAATAATAAATAATAAATAATAAATAATAAATAATAAATAATAAATTCTTAAAAAAATAAAACAAAAAATCTTTATTTTTATATTAATTATTAATTATTAATTTTTAATTAATTGGAATCTGAATCATCTTGGGGAATTTTGGCCCGGAATTTTTATTAATTATTAATAAATAATAAATAATATGGAATAAATATAAAATAAATAAAATAAAGATGAAAAAAATCTTTATTTTTATATTTGTTATTAATTATTAGTTAATTAATAATTAAGTAGAATCTGGAATATCGTTGGGAATTTTGGCCTGGAATTTTTATTAATAATTAATAAATAATAATTAATAAAAAATAAATAATAAATAATAAATAACAAATTCTAAAATAAATTAAAATAAAAAAATCTTTATTTTACATTAATTCTTAATTATTAATAAATTATTAATTAATTAAAATATGGAATATCTTTGGGAATTTTGGCCTGGAATTTTTATTAATTATTAACAAAAAATAAAGAATAATAATAAATAATAAATAAAAAACAATAAATAATAAAATAAAATGAAAACAATCTTTATTTTTAGATATAATTATTAATTCTAAATTAATTATTAATTAATTAGAATCTGGAATATCTTTGGGAATTTTTTTAAAATATTAATAAGTAATAAATAATAAAAATTAAATATTAAATAATAAATAACAAATAATAAAAAATAAAATAAAAAAATCTTTATTTTTATATTGATTATTAATTATTAATTAATTATTAATTAATTAGAATCTGGAATATCTTTGGGAATTTTGGGCTGGAATTTTTTTAAAATATCAATAAATAATAAATAATAAAAAATAAACAATAAATAATAAATAATAAAATAAAATAATCTTAATTTTTATATTAATCATTAATTAACAAGTAATAAATAATAAATAATAAATAAGTAATAAATATAAAATTAAATAGAATTAAAATCTTCATTTTTATATTAATTATTACTTCTTAATAAATTATTAATTAATGAAAATCTGGAATATCTTTGGGAATTTGGGGCTGGAATTTTTTTAAAATATCCATAAATAATAATTAATAAATAATAAATAATAAATTCTAAAATAAAATAAAATAAAAAATCTTTAACTTTATATTACTTATTAATTATCAATAATTATTAATTAATTAGAATCTGGAAATTTTGGAAATCTTTGGGAATTTTGACCTGGAATTTTTATTAATAAATAATAAATAATAAATGATAATTAATAAATAACAAATAATAAATAATAAATAATAAAATAAAATAAAAAAATCTTTCATTTTCTATTAATCATTAATCATTAATTAATTATGAATTAATTCGAATCTGGAATATCTTTGGGAGTTTTTTTTAAATATTCATAAATATTAAATCGTAAATAATAAAAAAGAAATATTAAATAATAAATAACAAATGATAAATTCTAAAATACAATAAAAAAATCTTTAATTTTCTATTAATTCTTAATTCTTAACAATTAATAATTAATTAAAATTTGGACATTGTTTGGGAATTTTGCCCTGGATATTTTTTTTAAATAGTAATAAATAAGAAATAATAAAAAATAAATAATAAATAATAAATAATAAATTCTAAAGTAAAATCAAAAATCTTTAATTTTATATAATTATTAATTATTAATTAATTATTAATTAATGAAAATCTGGAATATCTTTGGGAATTTTGGCCTGGAATTTTTATTAATTA
>NW_026138049.1:75000-125000 GCF_025592945.1 Manacus candei | reverse complement strand
TTTCCTCCTTTTTTAATCCCTTTTCCCCCCTTTTTTATCCCTTTTTTCCTCCTTTTTATCCCTTTTTTCCCCCTCTTCCCTCCTTTTTTAATCCCTTTTTCCCCCCTTTTCCCCCTTTTTTATCCCTTTTTTCCTCCTTTTTTTCCCCCTTTTTTATCCCTTTTTTCCTCTTTTTTTATCCCTTTTTTTCTCCCTTTTCCCTCCTTTTTTAATCCCTTTTTCCCCATTTTCCTCCTTTTTTAATCCCCTTTTCCCCCCATTTTCCTCCTTTTTTTATCCCATTTTTTCCCCCTTTTCCCTCCGTTTTTTCCCCCTTTTTTATCCCATTTTCCTCCTTTTTTTATCCCTTTTTCCCCCCTTTTTTATCCCTTTTTTCCTCCTTTTTTAATCCCTTTTTCCCCCTTTTTTTATCCCATTTTCCTCCTTTTTTTATCCCTTTTTCCCCCCATTTTCCTCCTTTTTTTAATCCCTTTTCCCCCCATTTTCCTCCTTTTTTATTCCATTTTTTCCTCCTTTTTTTATCCCATTTCCCCCCTTTTCCCTCCTTTTTTAATCCCTTTTTTCCCCCTTTTTTATCCCATTTTCCTCCTTTTTTTATCCCTTTTTTCCTCCTTTTTTTACCCCTTTTTTTTCTTTTTTTAATCCCTTTTCCCCCCTTTTTTATCCCTTTTTTCCTCCTTTTTATCCCTTTTTTCCCCCTCTTCCCTCCTTTTTTAATCCCTTTTTTCCCTCTTTTTTCCCCTTTTTTCCTCCTTTTTTTATCCCTTTTTTTCCCAATTTTCCTCCTTTTTTTATCCCTTTTTTTCCCCTTTTTTTATCCCTTTTTTCCTCTTTTCCCCTCATTTTTTAATCCCATTTTTTCCCCATTTCCCCTCCTTTTTTCTCCCTTTTCCCCCTTTTCCCAGCATTTTTTCCCCTCTTTTTCCCACAAAAAAACCTTAAAAAATCCTCCAAAAACCCTCCAAAAACCCCCAAAAATTCAAATTAATTCCCTAAAAAATCCCCATTTCCCCCCCTTTTCCCCCAAAACCCCCTTCCCTAAAAATCCCCAACTTACCCCTGGATATTCCCAAATTTCCAGAGCAGCTCTTGGGAATATTCCAAGCTCAGAATTGGCTCCCTTAATTTTTTCCCGGGTTTTTTTATACTCTGGAATTTCAGGAAGTGCCTTTGGCTCCGCCCCCTTTTATGCAAATTCCAAAATGGGATTTTCCCTCTTTTTTCTTCCCGGTTTGGGGGGAAAAAAAATCTGATTTTTCCGGGTTATTTTGTCGGGAATTTGTCACTTCCTGGTTTTCTCCTGGGGGGGAAAAATTCCAGGATTTAGAGGGAATGATCCTGAAATTTTTAAGGGATTTTTAAAGGGTTTTTTAGGGATTTTTAAGGATTTTTAAAAGGATTTTTTAGGGATTTTTAAGGGATTTTTTAGGGATTTTTAAAGGATTTTTTAGGGATTTTTAAAGGATTTTTTGGGGATTTTTTAGTGATTTTTAAAGGATTTTTAAGGGAATTTTTAGGGATTTTTAAGGGATTTTTAAAAGGAATTTTTAAGGGGTTTTAAAGGGATTTTTTAGGGATTTTTAAAGGATTTTTAAAGGAATTTTTAAGGACTTTTAAAGGATTTTTTAGGGATTTTTAAAGGGTTTTTTAAGGGATTTTTAAGGATTTTTAAAGGATCTTTTAGGTATTTTTATGGATTTTTTAAGGATTTTTTAGGGATTTTTAAAGGGATTTTTTAAGGGATTTTTAAAGGGTTTTTTAGGGATTTTTTAGGGATTTTTAAAGGATTTTTAAAGGGATTTTTTAGGGATTTTTTTAGGGATTTTTAAAGAAATTTTTAAGGGATTTTTAAATGATTTTTTAAAGGATTTTTAAAAGATTTTTAAGGGATTTTAAAGGGATTTTTAAAGGATTTTTAAGGGATTTTTAAGGGATTTTTTTTGGATTTTTAAAGGGTTTTTTTGGGATTTTTAAAGGGTTTTTAAGGGATTTTTTAGGGATTTTTAAAAGGATTTTTTAGGGATTTTTAAGGGATTTTTTTGGGATTTTTAAGGGGTTTTAAAGGGATTTTTTAGGGATTTTTAAAGGATTTTTTAGGGATTTTTAAAGGGATTTTTTAGGGATTTTTAAAGGGTTTTTTAGGGATTTTTTAGGAATTTTGAAGGAATTTTTAAGGATTTTTACAGAATTCCCAAGGATTTTTCTCTAATTCAAACCCTAAACCCCGCCTGGTTCCGCCCCCATCCCGGAAAATCCCCGGCAGCCACTTTTATTTTAATTTAATTTAATTTTAATTTTTTTATTTCATGTTTATTTTATTTTGTTTTATTTTATTTTTATTTTATTTTATTTTTATTTTTTTATTTTTATTTTATTTTATTTCATTTTTATTTTATTTCATTTCTATTTCATTTCATTTTTATTTTATTTTATTTTATTTTATCTTATTTTATTTCATTTTATTTTATTTTTATTTATTTCATTTTATTTTATTTCATTTCATTTTTATTTCATTTTTATTTTATTTCATTTCTATTTTATTTCATTTTTATTTTATTTTATTTCATTTCATTTCATTTTTATTTTTTTATTTTTATTTCATTTTATCTATTTTATTTTTATTTCATTTTATCTTTATTTTTTATTTTTATTTCATTTGTATTTTATTTCATTTCTATTTTATTTCTATTTTATTTTTATTTTATATTATTTTATTTTATTTTTATTTTATTTTATTTTATTTTTATTTTATTTTTATTTATTTTTATCTTATTTTATTTTATTTCATTTTTATTTAATTTTATTTTATTTTATTTTATTTTATTTCATTTTATTTTTATTTTATTTTTATTTTATTTTATTTTTTATATTTTTATTTTATTTTATTTCATTTTTATTTTATTTTATTTTATTTTATTTCATTTTATTTTATTTTTATTTTATTTTTATTTTATTTTATATTATTTTATTTTATTTTATTTTATCTTATTTTATTTTATTTTATTTTTTATTTTATTTTTATTTTATTTTATTTCATTTTTATTTTATTTTATTTTATTTTATTTTATTTCATTTTATTTTATTTTTATTTTATTTTTATTTTATTTTATTTATTATATTTTTATTTTATTTTATTTCATTTCATTTCATTTCATTTTATTTTATTATATTTTATTTTATTTTTATTTTATTTATTTTATTTTATTTTATTATTTTATTTTATTTTAATTTCATTTCATTTTATTTCATTTTATTTTATTTTATTTTTATTTTATTTCATTTCTATTTTATTTCATTTCATTTTATTTTATTTTATTATATTTTATTTTATTTTTATTTTATTTTATTTTATTTATTATATTTTTATTTTATTTTATTTCATTTCATTTCATTTTATTTTATTTGATTTTATTATATTTTATTTTATTTTTATTTTATTTTATTTTATTTATTTTATTTTATTATTTTATTTTATTTTAATTTCATTTCATTTTATTTTATTTTATTTTATTTTTATTTTATTTCATTTCTATTTTATTTCATTTCATTTCATTTTATTTTATTTTAATATATTTTATTTTAATTTATTTTATTTTATTTATTTTATTTTATTTTTATTTTATTTTATTTCATTTCATTTTATTTTATTTTTATTTTATTTTATTTCATTTCATTTCATTTTATTTTTATTTTATTTTAATTTATTTCATTTCATTTTTATTTTATTTAATTTTATTTTTTTTCATTTCTATTTTATTTTATTTTCTTTATTTTATTTTATTTTATTTTATTTCATTTTATTTCATTTTATTGTATTTCATTTCATTTTCTGGGAATTCTCCCCTCCCTCCCTGACCTTTGCTCCGGGTTTTTCTGGGAATTTTCCCCTCCTTCCCTGGACTTTGCTCCGGGTTTTTTTTCCCTCTTCATTCCCTAAAAATAACCTGGAAAACCCGGAAGTGCCGGGCAGAAAAATGGGAATATTGGGGGTTTTTAGAGCTATTATAATTATTATTTCTAATATTACATTATATTATTATTATTATTTCTATTATTATTATTATTGCAAATATAATTATTATATAATTATTATTACTATTTATTATTATTATTATTTTATTTTTGCTATTATTATAATTTATGATTATTATTCTGGTTGTTAATATTATTGCCATTATTACTACTAGTATTTTTAATTATTATTATTATTTTATTATGATTCCTATTGTTAATATTATTGCCATTATTACCATTGTTATTATTATTATTATATTATATTATTATATATTATTATATTAGATATTATATCATATTATTATAATATAATATACATTACATTATATAATATATATAATGATTATATATTATTATTATAATATTATACATATTATTATTTTATGATTATATATTATATATTTTATATATATTATTATTTATTATTATTATAATTATATATAATTATATATAATTATTATATATTATTATTATAATGATTGTTAATATTATTGCAATTATTACTATTATTATTTTTATTATTTTATTATTATTTGCACTGTTAATATTATTGCAATTATTACTATTATTATTTTTATTATTTTATTATTATTTTATTATTATTTCTACTGTTAATATTATTGCAATTATTACTAGTATTATTTTTATTATTTTATTATTATTTTATTATTATTGCTACTGTTAATATTATTGCAATTATTACTATTATTATTATTTTTATTATTTTATTATTATTTTACTATTATTTCTACTATTAATATTATTGCAATTATTACTATTATTATTATTATTGTTTTATTAGTCCTATTTTTAAAGTTATTGCAACTATTACTATTTTATTATTTTATTATTATTCCTCTTGTCAATATTATTGTAATTATCATCATTATTATTATTACTTAATGATTATTCTCAGTAAAATTATCATTACAATTTTATTATATTATTTTATTATTAATACAATTGAAGTTATTATAGGTATTAATTAAAGGGAATTAAAATTAAATGAAATTATAATGCATTAAAGATAATTAAAGTTAATTTAAATTAACTTGAATTAACTAAAGAGAATAAGTTATCTTAATAAACTTGGATTAAAAACAATCAAAGGCAAATTAAATTAATATAATAAATTAAATAAAGAGATTAAAGTTAACTGAAATTATTATAAAGCCTTAAAGTTTGGGTGATTTTTCGGTGGAATTTTGGGCTTTTTTGGGTGATTTTTTGGTGGAATTTTGGGCTTTTTTGGGTGATTTTTTGGTGGAATTTTGGGATTTTTTGGGTGATTTTTTGGTGGAATTTTGGGCTTTTTTGGGTGATTTTTCGGTGGAATTTTGGGCTTTTTTGGGTGATTTTTTGGTGGAATTTTGGGCTTTTTTGGGTGATTTTTTGGTGGAATTTTGGGCTTTTTTGGGTGATTTTTTGGTGGAATTTTGGGCTTTTTTGGGTGATTTTTTGGTGGAATTTTGGGCTTTTTTAGGTGATTTTTTTGTGGAATTTTGGGATTTTTTGGGTGATTTTTTGGTGGAATTTTGGGCTTTTTTGGGTGATTTTTTTGTGGAATTTTGGGGTTTTTTGGGTGATTTTTTGGTGGAATTTTGGGATTTTTGGGGTGATTTTTTGGTGGAATTTTGGGCTTTTTTGGGTGATTTTTCCCAGGAATTTTGGGGTTTTTTGGGTGATTTTTTTGTGAATTTTGGGGGTTTTTGGGTGATTTTTTGGTGGAATTTTGGGCTTTTTTGGGTGATTTTTTGGTGGAATTTTGGGCTTTTTTGGGTGATTTTTTGGTGGAATTTTGGGATTTTTTGGGGGATTTTTCCTGGGAATTTTGGGCTTTTTTGGGTGATTTTTTTGTGGAATTTTGGGCTTTTTTGGGTGATTTTTTGGTGGAATTTTGGGCTTTTTTGGGTGATTTTTTTGTGGAATTTTGGGATTTTTTAGGTGATTTTTTGGTGGAATTTTGGGATTTTTTGGAGGAATTTTGGGGTTTTTTGGGTGATTTTTTGGTGGAATTTTGGGGTTTTTTTGGGGATTTTTCTTGGGAATTTTGGGATTTTTTGGGTGATTTTTTTGTGGAATTTTGGGCTTTTTTGGGTGATTTTTTTGTGGAATTTTGGGATTTTTTGGGTGATTTTTTTTGTGGAATTTTGGGGTTTTTTGGGTGATTTTTTGGTGGAATTTTGGGCTTTTTTGGGTGATTTTTTTGTGGAATTTTGGGCTTTTTTGGGTGATTTTTTGGTGGAATTTTGGGATTTTTTGGGTGATTTTTTGGTGGAATTTTGGGGTTTTTTGGGTGATTTTTTGGTGGAATTTTGGGATTTTTTGGGTGATTTTTTTGTGGAATTTTGGGGTTTTTTGGGGGATTTTTCCTGGGGGAATTTTGGGGGTTTTTAGGTGATTTTTTTGTGGAATTTTGGGATTTTTTAGGTGATTTTTCTGTGGAATTTTGGGCTTTTTTGGGTGATTTTTTGGTGGAATTTTGGGCTTTTTTGGGTGATTTTTTTGTGGAATTTTGGGGTTTTTTGGGTGATTTTTTGGTGGAATTTTGGGATTTTTTGGGGGATTTTTCTTGGGAATTTTGGGCTTTTTTGGGTGATTTTTTTGTGGAATTTTGGGCTTTTTTGGGTGATTTTTTTTGTGGAATTTTGGGGGTTTTTGGGTGATTTTTTGGTGGAATTTTGGGATTTTTTGGGTGATTTTTTGGTGGAATTTTGGGGTTTTTTAGGTGATTTTTTGGTGGAATTTTGGGGGTTTTGGGGTGGTTTTTTTGTGGAATTTTGGGCTTTTTTGGGTGATTTTTTGGTGGAATTTTGGGATTTTTAAGGTGAATTTTCTGTGGAATTTTGGGCTATTTTGGGTGATTTTTCCTGGGAATTTTGGGCTTTTTTGGGTGATTTTTTTGTGGAATTTTGGGGGTTTTTGGGTGATTTTTTGGTGGAATTTTGGGATTTTTTGGGTGATTTTTCCTGGGAATTTTGGGCTTTTTTGGGGGATTTTTTGGTGGAATTTTGGGCTTTTTTGGGTGAAAGGATTTTTTAAGGATTTTTTAAGGAATTTTTAAGGGATTTTTTAAGGATTTTTTAAGGAATTTTTAAGGGATTTTTAAGGGATTTTTTAAGGATTTTTAAGGGATTTTTTAAAGGATTTTTTAGGGATTTTTTTGGGATTTTTAAGGGATTTTTTAAGGATTTTTAAAGGAATTTTGAAGGGATTTTTTATGGATTTTTTTGGGATTTTTAAGGGATTTTTTAAGGATTTTTTAAGGAATTTTTCAGGATTTTTTAAAGGATTTTTTAGGGACTTTTTTTGGATTTTTAAAGGAATTTTGAAGGGATTTTTTATGGATTTTTAAGGGATTTTTTAAAGGATTTTTAAGGATTTATTAAGGATTTTTTATGGATTTTTAAGGGATTTTTTAAGGGATTTTTCAGGGAATTTTAGGGATTTTTTTAGGATTTTTTAAGGGATTTTTAAAGGATTTTTAAGGGATTTTTTAAAGGATTTTTTAGGGATTTTTTGGGGATTTTTAAGGGATTTTTTAAGGATTTTTAAAGGAATTTTGAAGGGATTTTTTAGGGATTTTTTGGGGATTTTTAAGGGATTTTTAAAGGAATTTTGAAGGGATTTTTTAGGGATTTTTTAAGGATTTTTAAGGGATTTTTTAAAGGATTTTTTAGGGATTTTTAAGGATTTTTTAAAGAATTTTTCAGGAATTTTTAAAGAATTTTTCAGGAATTTTTAAAGAATTTTTCAGGAATTTTTAAAGAATTTTTCAGGAATTTTTAAGGAATTTTTAAGGAATTTTCAAGACATTTTCATGGAATTTTTTAAGGAATTTTTAAGGGATTTTTAAGGGATTTTTAAAGGACTTTTAAAGAATTTTAAAGGAATTTTTCAGAAAATTTTCAGGAATTTTTCAGGGATTTTTCAAGAATTTTTAAAGAATTTTTCAGGAATTTTTCAGGAAATTTTAAGACATTTTAAATAATTTTAACAGGATTTAATCTTGGGAAAATCAGAATAAAAATCAGGAGAAAAATCAGGAGAAAAATGAGATTTTTTCCCTGAATTTTGGGATTTTTTTAAGGGAAATTAATCCCTAAAAAAATGGGAAATTTGGGATAAAAATGGGATTTTTCCCTGAACTTTGGGATTTTTTTAAGGCAAATTAATCCCTAAAAAACCTGGGAAATTCAGGATAAAAATAAGGATAAAAATGAGATTATTCCCTGAATTTTGGGATTTTTTTGATGCCAAATTAATCCCTAAAAATCTTGGGAAAATTAGGAAAAAAATGAGGATAAAAATAAGGAGAAAAATGAGATTTTTCCCTGAATTTTTTGATTTTTTTAAGGGAAATTAATCCGTAAAAAAACCTGGGAAATTCGGGATAAAAATGAGATTATTCCCTGAATTTTGGGATTTTTTTGTGCCCCATCCCAAGGACTATTTTTAAGGTATTTTTAAAGAATTTTTTAGGGATTTTTAAGGATATTTAAGGAATATTTTAAGGATTTTTAAGGGATTTTTAAGGATTTTTTAAGGGATTTTTAAAGGATTTTCAAGGATTTTTTAAGGGATTTTTCAAGGATTTTTTAAGGGATTTTTAAAGGATTTTTTAAGGTTTTTTTAAGGAATTTTTAAGGAATTTTTAAGGGATTTTTAAGGGATTTTTAAGGGATTTTAAAGGTGTTTTTCAGGAATTTTTCAGGAATTTTAAAGGATTTTTTAAGGATTTTTTAAGAATTTTTAAAGAATTTTTAAGATATTTTTAAGGAATTTTTAAGGAACTTTTAAGAAACTGTAAAGAAATTTTTAAGGGATTTTCAAGGAACTTTAAAGGAATTTTTAAGGAATTTTTAAGGGATTTTTAAGGGATTTTAAAGGGATTTTTAAGGGATTTTTAAGGGATTTTTAAGGGATTTTGAAGGAATTTTGAAGAATATTTAAAGGATATTTAAAGGATATTTTAAGGATACTTTAAGGATATTTAAGGAATTTTTAAGGTATTTTTAAGAATTTTTAAGGAATTTTGTAAGGGATTTTTAAGAAAATTTAAAGAAATTTTTAAGGCATTTTTAAGGAATTTTAAAGGAATTTTGTAAGAGATTTTTAAGGAATTTTTAAGGGATTTTTAAGGAATTTTGTAAGAGATTTTTAAGGAATTTTTAAGGGATTTTAAAGAAATTTTAAGGCATTTTAAAGGGATTTTTAAGGATATTTAAGGGATTCGCCTCAGCAGCGCTTTTCCCTGGGGAATTCTGCTTCCTAGCAAGAAAAAACACAGGACTTACCCATCCTCTCCCCCCAAAAATAAAAAAAAAATAGGGAATTTTCTACCCGTGACTCCTGAAAAAAAAAAGAAATTAAAAAAATGTGGAAAAATAGGATTTAAATCCCATTTTCTCGGCGCTTCGCGGGCTCTTCGGCGCGTCTCCCTCACGACCGCCCGTCCCTAAAATGATCCTCCGGAGGATTTAGGAGCGCCTCCTACATTTAATTTAACCCCTAATTTAATTAATCTCTTAATTTAAGGCCGAAACGAGCGAGGAAAAAATAAATCTTACCTAACGGTTTGTCTTTTAATTCGGGATTCCGCAGCATTTCCACCCGCGCGTAGAAACAATCCGGGTCCAGGTGCACCATCACTCTGTCCCCTGCGATAAAACCACCAAATTCCGCGTTCTTTTGATTTTTAATCGATCCAACAAGCGATAAGCATCGAATTCCAACGTTTTTTGGGAATTTTGGGGCATTATTTTAGGATGGAAATCCCAAGGAAAAGGGACCCCCCCCCCCCTTTTCTCCGTGAGGGAGTTCCCGCCAATTCTCTCCCCCCTCAGAGCCGCCGCCATTTTGGCCGCCCCGCCCGCGCTCACCCGCCGCTTCCAGCGGCTCTTCCAGCTCCTCGTCCCGCTCTTCATCATCCTCTTCATCCATGAATCCCGACAAATTCCCGGGAGCCCGCCCGGTAACGGGGTCGGGAAGATGGCCGGGAAAAATTTGGCCGGAAATGAGGATTGGAAAAGGGGTTTTAAAAGAAGGGGAGGGGGCTGAGCCGCCCCTGCGCGCTGAGCCGGCGCCGCGCGGTCCTAGAGCCCGCGGCTGAGGGAGCGGGAATTAAAAAAAAACGGGATAAAACCCCCAAAATAAAGTCACTTTAAAGGATCCTGTTTGGGGTGTCCCGTTTTGGGGTCTCATTAAGGGGCTTCGCTCTGGGACCCCAAAATAGGAGCCAAAGGGGGTCCAAATCCCAGAGTGGAGCCCCAAAATGGGACCCCTGAGTGGGATCCCAGAGTGGAGCCCCTTAAAGGGACCCCAAAATGGGACCCAAATCCCAGAGTGGAGCCCCAAAATGGGACCAAATCCCAGAGTGAAGCCCCTTAATGGGACCCCAAAATGGGACCCAAATCCCAGAGTGGAGCCCCAAAATGGGACCAAATCCCAGAGTGGAGGCCCAAAATGGGACCCCAAAATGGGACCCAAATCCCAGAGTGAAACCCCTTAATGAGACCCCAAAATGGGACCAAATATCAGAGTGAAACCCTTTAATGAGACCCCAAAATGGGACCCAAATCCCAGAGTGAAGCCCCTTTAATGAGACCCCAAAACTGCACCCACAGAGAGACCCCAAATCCCAGAGTGAAGCCCCAAAATGGGACCCCAAAATGGGACCCACAGAGAGACCCCAAATCCCAGAGTGAAGCCCCTTAATGGGACCCCAAAATAGGACCCCAAAATGGGACCCAAATCCCAGAGTGAAGCCCCTTAATGAGACCCCAAAATGGGACCCACAGAGAGACCCCAAATCCCAGAGTGAAGCCCCTTAATGGGACCCCAAAATAGGACCCCAAAATGGGACCCAAATCCCAGAGTGAAGCCCCTTTAATGAGACCCCAAAATGGGACCAAATCCCAGAGTGAAGCCCCTTTAATGAGACCCCAAAATGGGACCAAATCCCAGAGTGAAGCCCCTTTAATGAGACCCCAAAATGGGACCAAATATCAGAGTGAAGCCCTTTAATGAGACCCCAAAATGGGACCCACAGAGAGACCCCAAATCCCAGAGTGAAGCCCCTTAATGGGACCCCAAAATGGGACCAAATCCCAGAGTGAAGCCCCTTTAATGAGACCCCAAAATGGGACCAAATCCCAGAGTGAAACCCTTTAATGACACGCCAAAATAGGACCCACAGAGAGACCCCAAATCCCAGAGTGAATCCCCTTAATGAGACCCCAAAATGGGACCCACAGAGAGACCCCAAATCCCAGAGTGGAGCCCCTTAATGGGACCCCAAAATGGGACCCAAATCCCAGAGTGAAACCCTTTAATGAGACCCCCAAAATGGGACCCAAATCCCAGAGTGAAGCCCCTTAATGGGACCCCAAAATGGGACCCAAATCCCAGAGTGAAGCCCATTTATGGGACCCCAAAATGGGACCCACAGGGGGACCCAAATACCAGAGTGAAACCCTTTAATGAGACCCCAAAATAGGACCCACAGAGAGACCCCAAATCCCAGAGTGAAGCCCCAAAATGGGACCCTAAAATAGGACCCCAAAATGGGACCCCACATCCCAGAGTGGAGCCCTGAGATCCCACTCAGGGGTCCCATTTTGGGGTCCCCCTTGTGGGTCCCGTTTTAGGGTCCCATTAAGGGGCTCCACTCTGGGATGTGGGTCCCATTTTGGGGATCCCACTCAAGGTTTCCATTTTGGGGTCCCCCTTGTGGCTCCCGTTTTGGGGTCTCCACTCTGCGACCCCCCTCCTCCGGCCGGTCCCCTTCCGGGCTCCTCCCACTGCCGCCATTTTGCCTCCTCCCCCCGCCACCGCTCCGTCCCCTCCCTTCCCTCTCTATGGTCGCCGCCGTCCCCTTGCCTTATTTCGGAGTCCTCCAGCGGCCGCCATTTTGGTCCTCCCAACCGGCACCGCTCCGTCCCCTCTCTATGATCCCGCGGCCGCCATTTTGAGTCCTCCAACCAGGCACCGCTCCGTCCCCCTCCCACCCCTCTCTATGGTTCCCCCGCGGCCGCTCTGCCCTTCCGGGAGGCCCGGCGTCTCTGTGGCCCGGAGGCTCCTGGCGCCGCCATCGCCGCGGGGGCCGCGGGCCCCGGGATTAAAAAAAAAAACCCGGGAATTATAAAAAAAAACGGGATAAAGAAAAGAAAAACCGGGAAAAGCTTCCCGGCCCGCCATGGAAAAACCGGGCAGGATGGACTGTCCCGCTCTGCCGCCGGGCTGGAAGAAGGAAGAGGTGATTCGCAAGTCCGGCTTGAGCGCCGGGAAAAGCGATGTCTATTATTTCAGGTGGGAATTTGGGGGGAATTTTGGGAATCTCGGGAATGCGGAGCCAGGAGGAGGAGGAGGAGGAGGAAGGAAGGAGGAAGAGCCGGGCCCGGCTGTCAAAGAGCGCGGCCGCTTCCGCCATCGCCCCGTCCCGTGGGGGGGGTTTTTTGGGAGTCCCGGGGGGGGTTGGAATTGGGAATTCCCGGGATTTTGGGATTGGGATTCCCGGGTTTTGGAATGAAGGGGAAGTTCTCGATCCCGGGGCTCTCATTCCAGGACTTTTTGGCGGTTTCCTGGCCGGGATGATCCCGGTTCCATTCCCGACTTAATCCCTGTTCCCTGCCCAGCCTGATCCCGGTTATTCCCAAGGATCCAGGGGGAAAATTCCAAGGGTTTAGTCCCAAGAATCCTGGGATTTATTCCCAAGAATCCTGGGATTTATTCCCAAGAATCCTGGAGTTTATTCCCAAAATCTTGAGAAGGATCCAGGGGGAAAATTCCAAGGGTTTATTCCCAAGAATCCTGGGATTTATTCCCAAAATCTTGAGAAGGATCCAGGGGAAAATTCCAAGGTTTTATTCCTGAATCCTGGGAAGGAAAATTGGGGATTTATTCCCAAGGATCCAGGGGAATATTCCAAGCCTTTATTCCCAAATCCTGGGAAGGATCCAGGGGAAAATTCCCAGGTTTTATTCCTGAATTTTGGGAATTATTAATGGGAAAATTCCCAGGTTTTATCCCCAAATCCTGGGAAGGATCCAGGGGAAAATTCCCAGGTTTTATTCCTCAATTTTGGGAAAAATCCAGGGGAAAATTCCCAGGTTTTATCCCTGAATTTTGGGAAGGATCCAGGGGAAAATTCCCAGCTTTTTTTCCCAAATTTTGGGAATTATTAATCTGAAAATTCCCAGCTTTTATTCCTAAATTTTGGGAAGGAGATTTGGGATAAATTCCCAAGGATCCAGGGGAAAAATTCCCAGGTTTTTTTCCTGAATTTTGGGAATTACCCAGGGGAAAATTCCCAGATTTTTCCCTGAATTTTGGGAATTATTAATGGGAAAATTCCCAGGTTTTATTCCCAAATCTTGGGAAGGATCCAGGGGAAAATTCCCAGGTTTTATTCCCAAATCTTGGGAAGGATCCAGGGGAAAATTCCCAGGTTTTATCCCTGAATTTTGGGAAGGATCCAGGGGAAAATTCCCAGCTTTTTTTCCCAAATTTTGGGAATTATTAATCTGAAAATTCCCAGCTTTTATTCCTAAATTTTGGGAAGGAGATTTGGGATAAATTCCCAAGGATCCAGGGGAAAATTCCCAGGTTTTTTCCTGAATTTTGGGAATTATTAATGGGAAAATTCCCAGGTTTTATTCCCAAATCTTGGGAAGGATCCAGGGGAAAATTCCCAGGTTTTTTCCCAAATTTTGGGCATCACCCAGGGCAAAATTCCAAGCCTTTATTCCCAAAAATCCTGGACCAGATCCCTTTGGAAAATTCCCAAGCTTTTATTCCTTTATAGATCCCGCTCGGAAGCCGCTCCCGAAAAAAAAACCTCCCCTCTTATCCCGACGCTCCCGCCTGGAAAAGACCCGGAATTCCCGCTCTTCCCGCTTTTTTTTTGCTCCTGGAATTCCTGCTTTTTGCTCCCGGAATTCCTGCTTTTTTGCTCCTGGAATTCCTGCTTTTTACTCCCAGAATTCCCGCTTTTTTGCTCCCGGAATTCCCGCTTTTTCGCTTCCCTGCTGGAAAAAAACCCCCTGGAATTTCCTCTCTCTTCTCTTCTGCTTTGCCTCAGGAAGCTTCTCCCGGTTTTTTTTTTCGGGAATTAGGGGGTGGGACCGTCCTGCTGATGATTCTTCTGGAATGTTTTCCCTGGAAAAACCCGACAAGACTCTTTTTTTCCCGACATTCCCGAGTTTTTTTTTTTGGAATTCTTCGCTCGGAGACGTTAAAAAAAAACCCCGGAATTTCCTTTTTTCCTGAAAAAAAAAAAAGGACTCGGAGGAAGCTTCGCCAGAATTCCGGGAATTCCGGGAGGACTCTTGGAAAAAGTTACGGCTTTGTTTGCATCTCGTTTGCATCTCATTTGCATCTCGTTTGCATCTCGTTTGCATCTCGTTAATTATGGGATTTTCACCCGGAATTTGGTCCAAAAAGGGGGGGAGGGGGAGGGTTTTTTGGGATTTGAGGGTGGGAAAAATTGATGGAGGAGGAGAAGGAATTTTGGGATTTTTTGGGGAATTTTTGGGAATTTTTTGGGGGATTTTTGGGAATTTTTGGGGGAATTTTTGTGGAATTTTTGGGGATTTTTTGGGGGATTTTTGGGGATTTTTTTGGGATTTTTGGGGATTTTTTGGGGATTTTTTGGGGATTTTTTTGGGATTTTTTTGGGAATTTTTTGGGGATTTTTGGGAGTTTTGGGGGGATTTTTGGGGAATTTTTGGGGATTTTTTGGGGAATTTTGGGGGAATTTTTTGGGGATTTTTTTGGAAATTTCTTGGGATTTTTTGGGGGATTTTTTGGGAGTTTTTGGGGGATTTTTGGGGAATTTTTGGGGATTTTTTTGGGGAATTTTGGGGGATTTTTTTGGAATTTTTGGGGGAATTTTTGTGGAATTTTTGGGGATTTTTTGGGGGATTTTTGGGGATTTTTTGGGGAATTCTGGGGGGATTTTTTGGGAGATTTTTTGGGTGTTTTCGGGGATTTTTGGGGGATTTTTTTGGGATTTTTTGGGGGATTTTTTTGGGATTTTGGGGGGTTTTTTTTGGATTTTTGGGGATTTTTTGGGAATTTTTTTGGAATTTTTGGGGGATTTTTTGGGGGAGTTTTTGGGGATTTTTTGGGATTTTGGGGGGATTTTTTAGGGATTTTTTTGGGATTTTTGGGGATTTTTGGGAATTTTGGAGGATTTTTTTGGAATTTTTGGGGGATTTTTTGGGGGATTTTTTGGGGAATTTTTGGGAATTTTCTGGAGGATTTTTTGGGAGTTTTGGGGGATTTTTGGGGGATTTTGGGGATTTTTTTGGGATTTTTGGGGCATTTTTGGGGAATTTTTTGAGGAATTTTTGGGAATTTTCTGGGGGATTTTTTTGGAATTTTTGGGGAATTTTGGGGGGCATTTTTGAGGATTTTTTGGGGATTTTTTGGGGAATATTTGGGGAATTTTTGGAGGAATTTTTGTGAATTTTCTGGGGGATTTTTTTTGTATTTTTTGTGAATTTGGGGGGAATTTTTAGGGATTTTTTGGGGATTTTTTGGGGAATTTTTGGGAATTTTTGGGGGGATTTTTTGGGAGTTTTGGGGAATTTTTTTTTTTGAATTTTTGGGATTTTTTGGGGATTTTTTGGGGAATTTTTTAGGGAATTTTTAGGGCATTTTTGGGGAATTTTTTAGGGAATTTTTGGGGAATTTTTGGGAATTTTTTTTGGAAAACGGCAAAAAAAATCCCCTTTAATCCCTCAAACCCCTTTCTCCAAGCGAAATTTCCCGGGAATTCTCCATCCCAGAATTTCCATCCCAGAAATTTGGGAATTTTGGGATTTTGGGAAGGCACCAAATTCCGGGTGGGAATTCCCGCCTCGCTTCGCCGCTCACTTCTCCCGCCGGCAATTCCCGGAATTCCCGGAATTCCGGGAATTCCCAGCCCCAATCCCAGGCATGGAAAAGCTCCAATCCCAAGTTTTCCGCTTCCAATCCCACTTTTCCTCCTCCAATCCCAATTTTCCCCCCCTAAATTCCCACTTTTCCCCCTCTCCAATCCCAATTTTTTTCCCTAAATTCCCAATTTTTCCCCCTAAATTCCCACATTTTTCCCACTTTTTCCCACTTTTCCCCCCTAAATTCCCACTTTTCCCCCTCTCCAATCCCAGTTTTTTCCCCCTAAATTCCCAATTTTTTTCCCCCTAAATTCCCAATTTTTCCCCCTCAATTCCCAATTTTTTTCCCACTTTTTCCCCATTTTTTCCACCTTAAATTCCCAATTTTTCCCCACTTTTTCCTAATTTTTCCCCCCTAAATTCCCAATTTTTTTCCCCCTAAATTCCCACATTTTTCCCACTTTTTCCAATTTTTTCCCCCTAAATTCCCTATTTTTTTCCCCCTAAATTCCCACATTTTTCCCACTTTTTCCCAATTTTTTCCCCCCTAAATTCCCACTTTTCCCCCTCTCCAATCCCAGTTTTTTCCCCCTAAATTCCCAATTTTTTTCCCCCTAAATTCCCAATTTTTCCCCCTCAATTCCCAATTTTTTTCCCACTTTTTCCCCATTTTTTCCACCTTAAATTCCCAATTTTTCCCCACTTTTTCCTAATTTTTCCCCCCTAAATTCCCAATTTTTTCCCCCTAAATTCCCACATTTTTCCCACTTTTTCCCACTTTTCCCCCCTAAATTCCCACTTTTCCCCCTCTCCAATCCCAGTTTTTTCCCCCTAAATTCCCAATTTTTTTCCCCCTAAATTCCCAATTTTTCCCCCTCAATTCCCAATTTTTTTCCCACTTTTTCCCCATTTTTTCCACCTTAAATTCCCAATTTTTCCCCACTTTTTCCTAATTTTTCCCCCCTAAATTCCCAATTTTTTTCCCCCTAAATTCCCACATTTTTCCCACTTTTTCCAATTTTTTCCCCCTAAATTCCCTATTTTTTTCCCCCTAAATTCCCACATTTTTCCCACTTTTTCCCAATTTTTTCCCCCCTAAATTCCCACTTTTCCCCCTCTCCAATCCCAGTTTTTTCCCCCTAAATTCCCAATTTTTTCCCCCTAAATTCCCAATTTTTCCCCCTCAATTCCCAATTTTTTTCCCACTTTTTCCCCATTTTTTCCACCTTAAATTCCCAATTTTTCCCCACTTTTTCCTAATTTTCCCCCCTAAATTCCCAATTTTTTCCCCCTAAATTCCCACATTTTTCCCACTTTTTCCAATTTTTCCCCCTAAATTCCCTATTTTTTTCCCCCTAAATTCCCACATTTTTCCCACTTTTTCCCAATTTTTTCCCCCCTAAATTCCCACTTTTCCCCCTCTCCAATCCCAGTTTTTTCCCCCTAAATTCCCAATTTTTTTCCCCCTAAATTCCCAATTTTTCCCCCTCAATTCCCAATTTTTTTCCCACTTTTTCCCCATTTTTTCCACCTTAAATTCCCAATTTTTCCCCACTTTTTCCTAATTTTTCCCCCCTAAATTCCCAATTTTTTCCCCCTAAATTCCCACATTTTTCCCCACTTTTCCCAATTTTTTCCCCCTAAATTCCCACTTTTCCCCCTCTCCAATCCCAATTTTTTTCCCTAAATTCCCAATTTTTTCCCCCTAAATTCCCACATTTTTCCCACTTTTTCCCACTTTTCCCCCCTAAATTCCCACTTTTTCCCCTCTCCAATCCCAGTTTTTTCCCCCTAAATTCCCAATTTTTTCCCCCTAAATTCCCAATTTTCCCCCTCAATTCCCAATTTTTTTCCCACTTTTTCCCCATTTTTTCCACCTTAAATTCCCAATTTTTCCCCACTTTTTCCTAATTTTTCCCCCCTAAATTCCCAATTTTTTTCCCCCTAAATTCCCACATTTTTCCCACTTTTTCCAATTTTTTCCCCCTAAATTCCCTATTTTTTTCCCCCTAAATTCCCACATTTTTCCCACTTTTTCCCAATTTTTTCCCCCCTAAATTCCCACTTTTCCCCCTCTCCAATCCCAGTTTTTTCCCCCTAAATTCCCAATTTTTTTCCCCCTAAATTCCCAATTTTTCCCCCTCAATTCCCAATTTTTTTCCCACTTTTTCCCCATTTTTTCCACCTTAAATTCCCAATTTTTCCCCACTTTTTCCTAATTTTTCCCCCCTAAATTCCCAATTTTTTCCCCCTAAATTCCCACATTTTTCCCCACTTTTCCCAATTTTTTTCCCCCTAAATTCCCACTTTTCCCCCTCTCCAATCCCAATTTTTTTCCCTAAATTCCCAATTTTTTCCCCCTAAATTCCCACATTTTTCCCACTTTTTCCCACTTTTCCCCCCTAAATTCCCACTTTTTCCCCTCTCCAATCCCAGTTTTTTCCCCCTAAATTCCCAATTTTTTCCCCCTAAATTCCCAATTTTTCCCCCTCAATTCCCAATTTTTTTCCCACTTTTTCCCCATTTTTTCCACCTTAAATTCCCAATTTTCCCCCACTTTTTCCTAATTTTTCCCCCCTAAATTCCCAATTTTTTTCCCCCTAAATTCCCACATTTTTCCCCACTTTTCCCAATTTTTTCCCCCTAAATTCCCACATTTTCCCCCCTAAATTCCCACTTTTTTCCCCCTAAATTCCCACATTTTCCCCCCTAAATTCCCAATTTTTTCCCCCTAAATTCCCACATTTTTCCCACTTTTTCCCAATTTTTTCCCCCTAAATTCCCACATTTTCCCCCCTAAATTCCCACATTTTCCCCACTTTTTCCCAATTTTTTTCCCCCTAAATTCCCACATTTTCCCCCCTAAATTCCCAATTTTTTCCCCCTAAATTCCCACATTTTTCCCACTTTTTCCCAATTTTTTCCCCCTAAATTCCCACATTTTCCCCCCTAAATTCCCAATTTTTTCCCCCTAAATTCCCACATTTTCCCCCCTAAATTCCCACATTTTCCCCACTTTTTCCCAATTTTTTTCCCCCTAAATTCCCACATTTTCCCCCCTAAATTCCCAATTTTTTCCCCCTAAATTCCCACATTTTTCCCACTTTTTCCCAATTTTTTCCCCCTAAATTCCCACATTTTCCCCCTAAATTCCCACATTTTCCCCCCTAAATTCCCAATTTTTTCCCCCTAAATTCCCACATTTTTCCCCACTTTTTCCCAATTTTTTCCCCCCTAAATTCCCAATTTTTTCCCCCTAAATTCCCACATTTTTCCCCACTTTTTCCCAATTTTTACCCCTAAATTCCCAATTTTTTTCCCCCCTAAATTCCCAATTTTTTCTCTCCAATCCCAATTTTTCCCCCTTCATTCCCAATGTTTTTCTTCTCCAATCCCACTTTTTTCCCCACTTTTCCCCAATTTTTTCCCCCTAAATTCCCGCATTTTTCCCCAATTTTTTTCCCTAAATTCCCAATTTTTTTCTCCTCCAATCCCAATTTTTCCCCCTCCAATCCCATTTCCCCCCCCCAAATTCCCATTTTTTTCCCATTTTCCCCCCATTTTCCCCCCAAAAATCCCATTTTTTTCCCATTTTCCCCCCATTTCCCCCCCAAAAATCCCATTTTTTTCCCATTTTTTCCCCATTTCCCCCCGAAATTCCCATTTTTCTCTCTCCCCCTTCAGCCCCAGCGGGAAAAAATTCCGGAGCAAGCCCCAGCTGGCCCGATACCTCGGGAATTCCGTGGATCTGAGCAGCTTCGACTTCCGCACGGGCAAAATGATGCCCAGCAAACTGCAGAAGAACAAGCAGCGCCTCCGCAACGATTCCATGAATCCCAACAAGGTTTGGAGGGGGAAAAATTCCCAAAATTCCTCAGAAAATTCCCAAAAAATTCCCCAAAAATCCCTAAAAAATTCACAAAAAAATCCCCAAAAAATCCCCAAAAAATCACCAAAAATTCGTGAAAAAATCTGATTTTTTTGGCGAAAAAATCTCATTTTTTTCCCCAAAAAATCCGATTTTTTTGGCGAAAAAATCCCGTTTTTTTCCCCAGAAAAATCAGATTTTTTTCCCAATAAAATTCCCAAAATTCACAAAAAAATTACAAAAAAATCCCCCCAAAATTCCCAAAAATCCCCCAAAAATTCCCCAAAAAATCCCTAAAAATTCCCCAAAAATCCCCAAAAATCCTCAAAAAATTCCCAAAAAATCCCAAAAAAATCTTCAAAAATTCCCCAAAAAATCCCTAAAAATTCCCAAAAAATCCCTAAAAAATTCCCGAAAAATCCCCAAAAATTTCCAAAAAAATCCCCAAAAATTCCCAAAAATTCCCTAAAAAATTCCCCAAAAAATCCCCAAAAATTCCCCAAAAAATCCACAAAAATTCCCAAAAAATCCCCAAAAAATCCCCAAAAATTCCCCAAAAATCCCCCAAAAATCTCCAAAAAATCCCCCAAAAATTCCCAAAAAATTCCCTTAAAAATCCCCCAGAAATTCCCCAAAACTCCAGAAGAACAAGCAGCGCCTCCGCAACGATTCCATGAATCCCAACAAGGTTTGGAGGGGGAAAATTCCTGAAAAAATTCCCCAAAAAATTCCCAAAAAATGCCCAAAAAATCCCTAAAAAATTCACAAAAAAATTCCAAAAAAATCCCCAAAAATTCCTGAAAAAATCCGATTTTTTCCCCAAAAAATCTCATTTTTTTCCCCAAAAAATCTGATTTTTTTGGCGAAAAAATCCCATTTTTTTCCCCAGAAAAATCAGATTTTTTTCTCAATAAAATTCCCAAAATTCACAAAAAAATTCCAAAAAAATCCCCCAAAAATTCCCAAAAATCCCCCAAAAATTCCCCAAAAAATCCCTAAAAATTCCCCAAAAATCCCCAAAAATCCTCAAAAAATTCCCAAAAAATCCCAAAAAAATCTTCAAAAATTCCCCAAAAAATCCCTAAAAATTCCCAAAAAATCCCCAAAAAATCCCTAAAAAATTCCCGAAAAATCCCCAAAAATTCCCCAAAAAATCCCCAAAAATTCCCTAAAAAATTCCCCAAAAAATCCCCAAAAATTCCCCCAAAAATCCACAAAAATTCCCAAAAAATCCCCAAAAAATCCCCAAAAATTCCCCAAAAATCCCCCAAAAATCCCCAAAAAATCCCCCAAAAATTCCCAAAAAATTCCCTAAAAAATCCCCCAGAAATTCCCCAAAACTCCAGAAGAACAAGCAGCGCCTCCGCAACGATTCCATGAATCCCAACAAGGTTTGGAGGGAAAAATTCCTGAAAAAATTCCCCAAAAAATTCCCAAAAAATGACCAAAAATTCCTCAAAAAATCCTCAAAAATTCCCCCCAAAAATCTCCAAAAATTCCTCAAAAAATCCGATTTTTTCCCAAAAAAATCAGATTTTTTTGGCGAAAAAATCCCGTTTTTTTCCCCAGAAAAATCAGATTTTTTTCCCAATAAAATTGCCAAAAATTCCCCAAAAATTCCCCCAAAAATCCCCCAAAAAATCCCAAAAAATCCCCAAAAATTCCCCAAAAAATCCCCAAAAATTCCCTAAAAAATTCTCAAAAATTACCCCAAAAAATTGCCAAAAATTCCCCAAAAAATCCACAAAAATTCTCAAAAATTCCCCAAAAAATTCCCCAAAAATTCCCCCAAAATTCAAAAAAAAATCCCCAAAAATTCTCGCAAAAATTCCCCCAAAAATTCCCAAAAAAAATCCCCCCAAAAATCCCCCCAAAATTCCAAAAAAATCCCCAAAAATTCCCAAAAATCCCCCCAAAATTCCCCAAAAAATCCCTAAAAAATTCCCCAAAATTCCCCCAAAATTCCCAAAAAAATCCCCCAAAATTCCCCTAAAAAATCCCCCAAAAATTCCCCAAAAATCCCCCAAAAACTGCAGAAGAACAAGCAGCGCCTCCGCAACGATTCCATGAATCCCAACAAGGTTTGGAGGGGGAAAATTCCTGAAAAAATTCCCCAAAAAATTCCCAAAAAATGACCAAAAATTCCTCAAAAAATCCTCAAAAATTCCCCCCAAAAATCTCCAAAAATTCCTCAAAAAATCCGATTTTTTCCCCAAAAAATCAGATTTTTTGGTGAAAAAATCCCGTTTTTTTCCCCAGAAAAATCAGATTTTTTTCCCAATAAAATTGCCAAAAATTCCCCAAAAATTCCCCCAAAAATCCCCCAAAAAATCCCAAAAAATCCCCCAAAATTCCCCCAAAAAATCCCAAAAAATTCCCTAAAAAATTCTCAAAAATTACCCCAAAAAATTGCCAAAAATTCCCCAAAAATTCCCCAAAAAATCCCGAAAAATTCCCAAAAATCCCCAAAAAATCCCCAAAAAATCCCCAAAAATTCCCCCAAAAATTCCCCAAAAAATCCCAAAAAATCGCCAAAAATTCCCAAAAAAATCCTCAAAAATTCTCAAAAATTCCCCAAAAAATCCCCCAAAAATCCTCAAAAAATCCCTAAAAAATTCTCAAAAATTACCCCAAAAATTGCCAAAAATCCCCAAAAAATTCCCCCAAAAATCCCCAAAAATTCCCCCAAAAATTCCCCAAAAAAATCCACAAAAATTCTCAAAAAATCCCCCCAAAAAATTCTCAAAAAATTCCCCAAAAAATCCCAAAAAATCCCCAAAAAATCCCCAAAAATTCCCCAAAAATCCCCCAAAACTCCAGAAGAACAAGCAGCGCCTCCGGAATGATTCCATGAATCCCAACAAGGTTTGGAGGGCAAAATTCCCCAAAAAATTCCCCAAAAAATTCCCAAAAAATGCCCAAAAATTCCCCAAAAAATCCCCAAAAAATCCCCAAAAAATCCCCAAAAAATCCTGAAAAAATCTAAATTTTTCCCCAAAAAATCCGATTTTTTGGCCAAAAAATCCCATTTTTTTCCCCAGGAAAATCAGATTTTTTTCCCAATAAAATTCCCAAAAATTCCCCAAAAAATCCCCCAAAAATTCCAAAAAAATCCACAAAAATTCAGCAAAAAATCCCCCAAAAATTCCCAAAAATCCCCCCAAAATTCCCAAAAAAATCCCCAAAAAATCCCCAAAAATCCCCCCAAAAATCCCCCAAAATTCCCCAAAAAATCCCCAAAAATTCCAAAAAAATCCCTTAAAAATTCCCCAAAATTACCCCAAAATTCCCCAAAAAATTCCCCAAAAAATTCAAAAAAATCCCCAAAAAATCCCCAAAAATTCCCAAAAAATCCCCAAAAAATCCCCCAAAATTCCCCAAAAATCCCCCAAAAATCCCCCAAAAATCCCCAAAAAATCCTCAAAAATCCCCCAAAAATCCCCCAAAACTCCAGAAGAACAAGCAGCGCCTCCGGAACGATTCCATGAATCCCAACAAGGTTTGGAGGGGGAAAAATTCCCAAAAAAATTCCCAAAAATCCCTAAAAAATTCACCAAAAAATCCCCAAAAATTCCCAAAAAATCCCTAAAAAATTCACAAAAAAATTCCAAAAAATTCCGGAAAAAATCTGATTTTTTCCCCAAAAAATCCGATTTTTTTGACGAAAAAAATCCCATTTTTTTCCCCAGAAAAATCAGATTTTTATCCCAATTAAATCCCCAAAAAAATCCACAAAAATTCCAAAAATCCCCCAAAAATTCCCCAAAAAATCCCTAAAAAATCCCTCAAAATTCCCCAAAAAATCCACAAAAATTCTCAAAAATTCCCAAAAAATTCCCAAAAAAATCCCCAAAAATTCCCCAAAAAAATCCTCAAAAAAATCCCCAAAAATTCCCCATAATCCCCCCCAAAAATTCCCCAAAAATTCCCCAGAAAATTCCCAAAAAATTCATCAAAAATTCCCCTAAAATTCCCAAAAATCCCCCAAAAACTCCAGAAGAACAAGCAGCGCCTCCGGAATGATCAGATTTTTTTCCCAATAAAATTCCCAAAAATTCCCCAAAAAATCCCCCAAAAATTCCAAAAAAATCCACAAAAATTCACCAAAAAATCCCCCAAAAATTCCCAAAAATCCCCCCAAAATTCCCAAAAAAATCCCCAAAAAATCCCCAAAAATCCCCCCAAAAATCCCCCAAAATTCCCCAAAAAATCCCCAAAAATTCCAAAAAAATCCCTTAAAAATTCCCCAAAATTACCCCAAAATTCCCCAAAAAATTCCCTAAAAATTCAAAAAAATCCCCAAAAAATCCCCAAAAATTCCCAAAAAATCCCCAAAAAATCCCCAAAAATTCCCCAAAAAATCCCCAAAAATTCCCCAAAAAATCCCCCAAAAATCCCCCAAAAATCCCCAAAAAATCCTCAAAAATCCCCCAAAAATCCCCCAAAACTCCAGAAGAACAAGCAGCGCCTCCGGAACGATTCCATGAATCCCAACAAGGTTTGGAGGGGGAAAAATTCCAAAAAAAATTCCCAAAAATCCCTAAAAAATTCACCAAAAAATCCCCCAAAATTCCCCAAAAATCCCTAAAAAATTCACAAAAAAATTCCAAAAAATTCCGGAAAAAATCTGATTTTTTCCCCAAAAAATCCGATTTTTTTGGCGAAAAAATCCCATTTTTTTCCCCAGAAAAATCAGATTTTTTTACCAATAAATCCCAAAAAATTCCCAAAAATCCCCCAAAAATTCCCAAAAAAATTCCCCAAAAAATCCACAAAAAATCCCCAAAAAATTCCAAAAAAATCCCCAAAAATCCCCCAAAAATTCCCAAAAAATCCCCCAGAAATTCCCCAAAACTCCATGAATCCCAACAAGGTTTGGGGGGCAAAATTCCTGAATTTCCAGCTGCTTATTCCCAGAAAATGTAATTTGGGAATGCTGGGAATGGCCTGAGGAATTTTGGAGGGGAAAAATTGGGATTGGAGGGGGAAAAGTGGGAATTTAGGGGGGGGAAAATTGGGAATTTAGGGGAAAAAATTGGGATTAGAGAGGGGAAAAAAGTGGGAATTTAGGGGGGAAAAAATTTGGGAAAAATGGGAAAAAAGTGGGAATTTAGGGGAAAAAAATTGGGATTGGAGAGGGGAAAAAAGTGGAAATTTAGGGGGGAAAAAATTGGGAATTTAGGAGAAAAAAATTGGGAATTTAGAGAAAAAAATTCGGAATTTAGGGGAAAAAAAAAAGGGAACTTGGGGGGAAAAAATTTGGGAAAAAGTGGGGAAAAAATGGGAATTTAGGAGGGAAAAATGGGAATTTAGGGGGGAAAAAAATGGGAAAAAGTGGGAAAAAAGTGGGAATTTAGGGAAAAAAATTGGAAATTTAGGGAAAAAAATTGGGAATTTAGGGAGAAAAAAGTGGGAATGGAGGGGGGAAAAATTGGGATTGGAGGGGGAAAAAATCGGGAATTTATGGGGAAAAAAATCGGGAATTTATGGGGAAAAATGGGAATTTAGGGGGGAAAAAATTGGGAATTTAGGGGGGAAAAAAATTGGGAATTTAGGAGGGAAAAAATTGGGAAAAAGGGGGGAAAAATTGGGAAAAAGTGGGAAAAAATTGGAAATTTAGGGGAAAAAATTGCGAATTTAGGGAAAAAAATTGGGAATTTAGGGGAAAAAAAATGAGAATTTAGTGGGAAAAATTAGGATTAGAGAGGAAAGATCAGGGAATAAAATAACAAGGATTAATCCTAATTATTCCTAATTTTTTCCTGCTTGTTCCCAATTTTTTTCTGCTTATTCCTGACTTTTTTTTGTGGCTTATTCCCGATTTTTTTTAGGGCAAACCGGATCTGAACACGAGCCTGCCCATCCGGCAAACGGCGTCCATCTTCAAGCAGCCCGTCACCAAAGTCACCAACCACCCCAGCAACAAGGTCAGGGCGGATCCCCAACGGATCACGGAGCAGCCGCGGCAGGTATTCCCAAAATTCCCAAAAATTCCCGGAATTCTGGGAAAAAAATCCCCAAAAAAATGGGGTGAAAATGGGATTTTTCGGGGATTTTTCGGGGATTTTTCGGGGATTTTTTGGGGATTTTTTGGGGATTTTTCGGAGGTTTTTTGGGGATTTTTTGGGGATTTTTTGGGGATTTTTTTGGGATTTTTTGGGGATTTTTTTGGGATTTTTTGGGGATTTTTCAGGGATTTTTGGGGGATTTTTTGGGGATTTTTTGGAGATTTTTTGGGGGTTTTTTGGGTTTTTTTGGGGGATTTTTTTGGGATTTTTTTGGGATTTTTGGGGGATTTTTTGGGGTTTTTTGGGGAATTTTCTGGGATTTTTCAGGGATTTTTTGGGGATTTTTGGGGGATTTTTGGGGGTTTTTTGGGATTTTTTCGGGAATTTTTGGGGATTTTTCGGGGATTTTTTGGGGATTTTTCGGGGATTTTTCGGGGGTTTTTCGGGGATTTTTTTGGGATTTTTTTGGGATTTTTGGGGGATTTTGGGGGGATTTTTCGGGATTTTTTGAGGATTTTTTTGGGATTTTTTTGGGATTTTTCAGGGATTTTTTTGGGATTTTTTTGGGATTTTTTGAGGATTTTTCGGGGGTTTTTTGGGGATTTTTTGGGATTTTTTGGGAATTTTTTGGGATTTTTTGGGGTTTTTTTGGGGATTTTTGGGGGATTTTTGGGGATTTTTGGGGGATTTTTCGGGGATTTTTAAGGGGTTTGTTGAGGCAAAAAATTTTCCCTAAAAATCCCCAAAATTCCCAAAAAATCCCCCCAAAAATTCCCCCCAAAATCCCCGAAAAATCCCTAAAAAATTCCCCAAAATTTCTCAAAAAATTGCCCAAAAATTCCAAAAAATCCCCAAAAAATCCCCGAAAAATCAAAAAAAAATTCCACAAAAATCCCCCAAAATTCCCAAAAATTCCCCCCAAAATTCCCAAAAAAATCCCCAAAAATCCCTAAAAAATCCCCCAAAATTCCCAACAAATCGCCAAAAAATCCCCCAAATATCCCAAAAATCTCTAAAAAATTCCCTAAAAATCCCTAAAAAATTCCCCAAAAAATCCCCCAGAAAATTCCCAAAAATTCCTCAAAAAATCCCCCAAAATTCCAAAAAAATTCCCCAGAAAATCCCAAAAAATTCCTCAAAAAATTCCCCAAAAAATCCCAAAAAACCCCCGAAAAATCCCCAAAAAATCCCCAAAAAACCCCCGAAAAATCCCAAAAAAATCCCCGAAAAAATCACAAAAAATCCCCCCAAAATTCCCCAAAAAATCCCCAAAAATCCCCAAAAATCCCCCAAAATTCCCCAAAAATTCCTGCCTCATTCCCAATCCCTGTTTTCCAGCTTTTCTGGGAAAAGAGGCTCCAGGGCCTGAGCGCTTCCGACGTCAGCGAGCAGATCATCAAATCCATGGAGCTTCCCAAAGGATTGCAAGGTATTGGAATTTTTTCCTGGAATTCTTGGGAATTTTTTGGCCAAAAATCAGATTTTTTTCCTCAAAAATTCCAGAAAAATTCCCCAAAAAATTCAGGAATTTTGGGGTGATGATCCCAAAAAATCAGAATTTTTTCCCAGAAAAATCAGATTTTTTTCCCAAAGAAATGGGTTTTTTGGGGATTTTTGGGGGATTTTTTGGGGATTTTTCAGGGATTTTTCGGGGATTTTTTTGGGATTTTTGGGGGATTTTTCAAGGTTTTTTGGGGATTTTTCGGGGATTTTTTGGGGATTTTTCGGGGATTTTTTTGGGATTTTTTGAGGATTTTTTTGGGATTTTTCAGGGATTTTTTGAGGATTTTTTGATGATTTTTCAGGGATTTTTTTGCGGATTTTTCAGGGATTTTTCGGGGATTTTTTGGGGATTTTTTTGGGATTTTTGGGGGATTTTTTTGAGATTTTTCGGAGATTTTTGGGGGATTTTTGGGGGATTTTTGGGGATTTTTTGAGGATTTTTTTGGGATTTTTCGGGGATTTTTTTGGGGATTTTTGGGGATTTTTTGGGATTTTTCGGGGATTTTTTGAGGATTTTTTTGGGATTTTTAGGGGATTTTTCGGGGATTGTTTGGGGATTTTTTGGGATTTTTCGGGGATTGTTTTTGGATTTTTGGGGATTTTTTTGGGATTTTTTTGGGATTTTTCAGGGATTTTTCGGGGATTTTTTGGGGATTTTTTTGGGATTTTTGGGGGATTTTTTTGAGATTTTTCAGGGATTTTTGGGGATTTTTTGGGGATTTTTTTGGGATTTTTCGGGGATTTTTTGGGGATTTTTTTGGGATTTTTGGGGGATTTTTTGGGAATTTTTTGGTATTTTTTGGGGATTTTTCGGGGGTTTTTTGGGATTTTTTGAGGATTTTTTTGGGATTTTTTTGGGTTTTTTTAAGGATTTTTTTGGGATTTTCTGAGGATTTTTCAGGGATTTTTTGTGGATTTTTTGAGGATTTTTTGATGATTTTTTTGGGATTTTTTTAGGATTTTTTTTGGGGATTTTTTGGGGATTTTTTGAGGATTTTTTTGGGATTTTTTGACGATTTTTTCGGGATTTTTGGGGGATTTTTTTGGGATTTTTTGAGGATTTTTTTTCGGATTTTTTTGGGATTTTTTCGGGATTTTTCAGCGATTTTTCGCCGATTTTTCACCGATTTTTTCGCGGATTTTTCTGGGATTTTTTGGGGATTTTCCCCCCATTTCCCGGGGGATTTGGACCAGAATTCCCTGTTTTTTTCCAGGAGTGGGGCCCGGGAATACCGAGGAGACGCTGCTGTCGGCCGTGGCCAGCGCCCTGCACACGAGCTTGGCCCCCATCACCGGCCAGCTCTCGGCGGCCGTGGAGAAGAACCCGTTGGGATTTTTGGGGGATTTTTGGGGGATTTTTTAGGGATTTTTCGGGGAATTTTTGAGGATTTTTTTGGGATTTTTTAAGGATTTTTTAAGGATTTTTTTGGGATTTTTTAAGGATTTTTTGAGGATTTTTTGAGGATTTTTTTGGGATTTTTTGGGGATTTTTGGGGGATTTTTTAGGATTTTTTGAGGATTTTTTTGGGATTTTTTAAGGATTTTTTTGTGATTTTTTTGGGATTTTTTGAGGATTTTTGGGGATTTTTTTGCGGATTTTTCAGGGATTTTTTGGGATTTTTTGAGGATTTTTTTGGGATTTTTTTGGGTTTTTTTAAGGATTTTTTTGGGATTTTTTGAGGATTTTTTGGGGATTTTTTGGGGATTTTTTGGGATTTTTTGAGGATTTTTTTGGGATTTTTTGGGGATTTTTTGAGGATTTTTTGTGGATTTTTTGGGATTTTTTGGGGATTTTTTTGGGATTTTTTTGGGATTTTTTGAGGATTTTTTTGGGATTTTTTAAGGATTGTTTGGGGATTTTTCAGGGATTTTTTGAGGATTTTTCGGGGATTTTTCAGGGATTTTTTGGGGATTTTTTGAGGATTTTTTGTGGATTTTTTTGGGATTTTTTCGGCGATTTTTCAGCGATTTTTTTGCGGATTTTTCTGGGATTTTTTGGGGATTTTTTAAGGATTTTTTGGGGATTTTTCAGGGATTTTTTGAGGATTTTTCGGGGATTTTTCAGGGATTTTGGGGGGATTTTTTGGGGATTTTTTGAGGATTTTTTGGGGGATTTTTTGGGGATTTTTGGGGGATTTTATGGGATTTTTTGGGGATTTTTTGGCGATTTTTCAGGGATTTTTTGGGGATTTTTCGGTGATTTTTGGGGGATTTTTTGTGGATTTTTCTGCGATTTTTCAGGGATTTTTTCGGGATTTTTTGGAGATTTTTCGTGGATTTTTTGATATTTTTGGGGATTTTTTGGGGATTTTTTGAGGATTTTTTGGGGATTTTTTGGGGCTTTTTTAAGGATTTTTTTTGGATTTTTTAAGGATTTTTTGAGGATTTTTTTGGGATTTTTCAGCGATTTTTCAACAATTTTTCACCGATTTTTTCGCGGATTTTTTGGGGATTTTTTGGGGATTTTCCCCCCATTTCCAGGGAGATTTGGACCAGAATTCCCTGTTTTTTTCCAGGAGTGGGGCCCGGGAATACCGAGGAGACGCTGCTGTCGGCCGTGGCCAGCGCCCTGCACACGAGCTCGGCCCCCATCACCGGCCAGCTCTCGGCGGCCGTGGAGAAGAACCCGGCGGTTTGGCTCAACACCTCCCAACCCCTCTGCAAGGCTTTTATTGTCACAGATGAGGACATCAGGTGGGAGGAATTCCATGGAAAAATTGGGAATTTTTGGGGAAAAAAATTGGGGGGGAAGGGGGGAAAAGTTGGGGGCGAACGGGGGGAAAAAAGGGAATTTTTGGGGGCGAACGGGGGGAAAAAAGTGAATTTTTGGAGGGAAACGGGGGGAAAAAAGAGGGTTTAAAGGGGAAATTCTAGAGGGAAATAATTGGGAAAGAAGAAATAAAATTGGGGGAAAAATGTGGGTTTTTAAGGGAAAATTCCGGAGGGAAAATAGGGAAAAATAAAGGGAAAATTGTAAAGGAAAATAGGGAAAAATAAAGGGGAAATTCCAAAGGAAAAAGGGAAAAAAATAGAGGATTTAAAGGGAAATTCCAGAGGGAAAAAATTGGGAAAGAAGAAATAAAATTGGGGGAAAAATGTGGGTTTTTAAGGGAAAATTCCGGAGGAAAAATGGGGAAAAATTGAGGTTTTAAAGGGAAAATTCTGGAGGGAAAATAGGAAAAAAAATAAAGGGAAAATTTCAGAGAAAAAGGGAAAAAAATTGAGGGTTTAAAGGGAAAATTCCAGAGGGGAAATTAGGGAAAAATAAAAGGAAAATTCCCAAGAAAAAACTGGGAAAAACAAATAAAATTGGGGAAAAAATGTGGATTTTTAGGGTAAAATTCCTGAAAAAAATAGGGAAAAATAAAGGGAAAATTGGGGAAAAAATGTGGATTTTTAGGACAAAATTCCTAAAAAAAATAGGGAAAAATAAAGGGAAAATTGGGGAAAAAATGTGGATTTTTAGGGTAAAATTCCCAAGAAAAATTGGGAAAAATAAAGGGAAAATTGGGAAAAAAATGTGGATTTTTAGGGTAAAATTCCTAAAAAAAATAGGGAAAAATAAAGGGAAAATTCCCCAAAAAAAATTGGGAAAAATGAAAGTTTTGGGGGTGAAATTCCCGAGTTTTTGGGGTTATTCCCAAGTTTTTTTTTTCCCAGGAAACAGGAGGAAAGGGTGCACCAGGTGAGGAAAAAGCTGGAAGAGGCTTTGATGGCCGACATTTTATCCCGGACTTCCGAGAATTCCAAGGATTCCGAAGGGGAGCCGGAGAACGGAGAGGAGGCTTGAGAGGTGGGGGGGGAAAATCCTGGAAAAGGGGGGAAATTCCCAGGGAAAAGTGGGAAAAATGAAGGGAAAATTCCCCCAAAAAATTGGGAAAAATGAAGGGAAAAATGGGAAAAATAAAGGGAAAATTCCCGGGAAAATTGGGAAAAATTAAGGGAAAAATGGGAAAAATAAAGGGAAAATTCCAGAGAAAAATTGGGAAAAATAAAGGGAAAATTGGGAAAAATAAAGGGAAAATTCCCCCAAAAAATTGGGAAAAATAAAGGGGAAATTCCTGAGGAAAATTGGGAAAAATTAAGGGGAAATTGGGAAAAATAAAGGGAATTTTCCTGAGGAAAATTGGGAAAAATGAAGGGAAAATTGGGAAAAATAAAGGGAAAATTCCCCCAAAAAATTGGGAAAAATAAAGGGGAAATTCCCGGGAAAATTGGGAAAAATTAAGGGAAAAATGGGAAAAATGAAGGGAAAATTCCCCCCAAAAATTGGGAAAAATAAAGGGGAAATTCCTGAGGAAAATTGGGAAAAATTAAGGGAAAATTGGGAAAAATAAAGGGAATTTTCCTGAGGAAAATTGGGAAAAATTAAGGGAAAATTGGGAAAAATAAAGGGAAAATTCCCCCCAAAAATTGGGAAAAATAAAGGGGAAATTCCCCAAAAAAATGGGAAAAATAAAGGGAAAATTCCCCAAAAAATTGGGAAAAATTAAGGGAAAATTAAAAAAAAAATGGGAAAAATGAAGGGAAAATTCCCAGAAAAATTGGGAAAAATGAAGGGAAAATTCCAAAAAAATTGGGAAAAATTAAGGGAAAATTCCCAGGAAAATTGGGAAAAATGAAGGGAAAATTCCCCAAAAAATTGGGAAAAATAAAGGGAAAATTCCCCAAAAAATTGGGAAAAATGAAGGGAAAAATGGGAAAAATAAAGGGAAAATTCCCCCAAAAAAATGGGAAAAATGAAGGGAAAATTCTCCAAAAAATTGGGAAAAATGAAGGGAAAATTGGGAAAAATAAAGGGAAAATTCCCAAAGAAAATTGGGAAAAATTAAGGGAAAATTCCCCCCAAAAATTGGGAAACATGAAGGGAATAATGGGAAAAATAAAGGGAAAATTCCCCCCAAAAAATGGGAAAAATGAAGGGAAAATTCCCCCAAAAATGGGAAAAATGAAGGGAAAATTCCCTAAAAAAATGGGAAAAATGAAGGGAAAATTCCCCAAAAAATTGGGAAAAATGAAGGGAAAATTGGGAAAAATAAAGGGAAAAATCCAGAGAAAAATTGGGAAAAATTAAGGGAAAATTCCCCAAAAAAATTGGGAAAAATGAAGAGAAAAATGGGAAAAATAAAGGGAAAATTCCCCAAAAAATTGGGAAAAATGTAGGGAAAATTCGAAAAAAAATTGGGAAAAATGGGAAAAATAAAGGGAATTTTCCTGAGGAAAATTGGGAAAAATTAAGGGAAAATTGGGAAAAATAAAGGGAAAATTCCCCCAAAAAATTGGGAAAAATGAAGGGAAAATTCCTAAAGAAAATTGGGAAAAATGAAGGGAAAATTCCCAGGAAAATTGGGAAAAATGAAGGGAAAAATGGGAAAAATAAAGGGAAAATTGGGAAAAATAAAGGGAAAATTCCCCCCAAAAATTGGGAAAAATTAAGGGAAAAATGGGAAAAATAAAGGGAAAATTCCCAGAAAAATTGGGAAAAATGAAGGGAAAATTTCCCAAAAAATTGGGAAAAATGAAGGGAAAATTCCCCAAAAAATGGGAAAATTTAAGGGAAAATTCCCTAAAAAAAATGGGAAAAATGAAGGGAAAATTCCCCCAAAAATTGGGAAAAATGAAGGGAAAATTCCCAGAAAAATTGGGAAAAATGAAGGGAAAAATGGGAAAAATAAAGGGAAAATTCCCAGGAAAATTGGGAAAAATAAAGGGAAAATTCCCCAAAAAATTGGGAAAAATGAAGGGAAAATTAACAGAAAAATTGGGAAAAATGAAGGGAAAATTTCCCAAAAAATTGGGAAAAATGAAGGGAAAATTGGGAAAAATAAAGGGAAAATTCCCAAAGAAAATTGGGAAAAATGAAGGGAAAATTCCCAAAAAAAATTGGGAAAAATGAAGAGAAAAATGGGAAAAATAAAGGGAAAATTCCCCCAAAAAATTGGGAAAAATGAAGAGAAAAATGGGAAAAATAAAGGGAAAATTCCCCAAAAAATTGGGAAAAATGAAGGGAAAATTCCCCCAAAAATGGGAAAAATGAAGGGAAAATTCCCTAAAAAAATGGGAAAAATGAAGGGAAAATTCCCCAAAAAATTGGGAAAAATGAAGAGAAAAATGGGAAAAATAAAGGGAAAATTCCCCCAAAAAAATGGGAAAAATGAAGGGAAAATTCCCCAAAAAATTGGGAAAAATGAAGGGAAAATTCCAAAAAAATTGGGAAAAATGAAGGGAAAATTCCCTAAAAAAATGGGAAAAATGAAGGGAAAATTCCCTAAAAAAATTGGGAAAAATGAAGGGAAAAATGGGAAAAATAAAGGGAAAATTCCTGAGGAAAATTGGGAAAAATGAAGGGAAAATTCCAAAAAAAATTGGGAAAAATGGGAAAAATAAAGGGAATTTTCCTGAGGAAAATTGGGAAAAATTAAGGGAAAATTGGGAAAAATAAAGGGAAAAATCCAGAGAAAAATTGGGAAAAATTAAGGGAAAATTGGGAAAAATGAAGGGAAAATTCCCCCCAAAAATTGGGAAAAATAAAGGGGAAATTCCTGAGGAAAATTGGGAAAAATTAAGGGAAAATTGGGAAAAATAAAGGGAATTTTCCTGAGGAAAATTGGGAAAAATTAAGGGAAAATTGGGAAAAATAAAGGGAAAATTCCCCAAAAAATTGGGAAAAATGAAGGGAAAATTGGGAAAAATAAAGGGAAAATTCCCAAAGAAAATTGGGAAAAATGAAGGGAAAATTCCCAAAAAAAATTGGGAAAAATGAAGGGAAAAATGGGAAAAATAAAGGGAAAATTAAGGGAAAATTCCCCAAAAAATTGGGAAAAATGAAGGGAAAATTCCCTAAAAAAATGGGGAAAATGAAGGGAAAATTCCCTAAAAAAATGGGAAAAATGAAGGGAAAATTCCCCAAAAAATTGGGAAAAATGAAGGGAAAAATGGGAAAAATGAAGGGAAAATTCCCAGGAAAATTGGGAAAAATGAAGGGAAAATTCTCCAAAAAATTGGGAAAAATGAAGGGAAAATTCCCCAAAAAAATTGGGAAAAATGAAGGGGAAAATGGGAAAAATAATTGGGAAAATTCCCAGGAAAATTGGGAAAAATGAAGGGAAAATTCCCCCAAAAATTGGGAAAAATGAAGGGAAAATTCCTGAGGAAAAATAGGGAAAAATGTGGATTTTTAAGGTCAAAATTCCTAAAAATTCCCTTTTTTTTTTTTGTTCCAGGTGCTCCGGGAAGAAAAGAAATCAAAGGGATCCCGAAATTTTCCTTGGAATTTTTCCAAAAAATTCCCTTTCAGGGGAAAAAAATTCCCGATTTTTTTGGGTTTTTTTTCGGATGTAAATAATCCTTTAAAATCCCCGAAAAATAAATTAAAAGAAATGGGATATTTTTTTGAGGGAAAAATCTGATTTTTCCTGGGAAAAAAAAAAATCCCTAAAAAATTCCTGGAGTCCTTCCCGATTTTTTGGGGATGTTGGGGGGATTTTTTGGGGGGTTTTTTTATGGGGAAAAAAATAAATAACAAAAATTCCCAGACCTTTGGAAAATTTATTGGTTTTTTTTCGGATGGAACAGAGAAAATAAAGGAATTAATAAAATGCTTCTGTTTGGAAAAAAAAAAGGTGGAATTCTGGTGTGGAATTTTGGGATTTGGGGGGGTGGGATTTGGGGATTGGGATTTGGAATTTTAGGGGGGTTTAATTCTGGTTTTTTTAATTTATTTTTAATTCGTTTTTTTTATTTTAATTTTTTATTGATTTTTGATTCATTTTTTATTTTAATTTTTTATTGATTTTTAGTTCATTTTTTATTTTAATTTTTTATTGATTTTTAGTTCATTATTTTATTTTAATTTTTAATTTATTTTTCGTTCATTTTTTAAATTTTTATTTCAATTTTTAATTCATTTTTTTATTTTAATTTTTAATTTGTTTTTAATTCATTTTTTTTAATTTAATTTTTAATTTATTTTTAATCTTTTCTTTCATTTTTTGAATTTATTTTTAGTTTTTTTACTTTAATTTCTTTATTTTTAATTTTTTTTATTTTTTCATTTATTTTTAACTTATTTTTTTATTTTTATTTTGAGTGTTTTTATGTTGATTTTTAAAATTCTATTTCTTTTTTTTTAATTAATTCTAAATTCTTTTTTACTTTTATTTCTTTTTTTTTAATTTATTTTTAATTTATTTTTTTACCTTTCTTTTGCTTTTTAAAATTTATTTGTAATTATTTTTTTACTTTTTTAATTTATTTATATTTTTTAAATTTTATTTCAGTTTCTTTTTATTTATTTCTTATTTCTTTTTATTTATTTTTTATTTCCTTTTTTTGCTTTTATTTTGGTTTTATTTTTAATTTCTTTATTTTACTTTTTTAATTAAATTTAATTTACTTTTTTTAGTTTTATTTCAATTTTTTGGTTTCTTTTTAATTCATTTTATTCACTTTTTTTAATTTTTACTTTTATTTTTTAAGTTTATTTTTAATTTATTTTTTCTTTTATTTTTTATTTATAATTTCATTTTCTATTTGTTTTTATTTTCAATTTATTTCTTTAACTTTTATTCCTTTTTAATTAATTTTTAATTTTTTTATTTTTCTTTGTTTTTTAAAATAATTTCGTTTTTATTTCTTTTTATTTATTTATTAATTTTTACTTTAATTTATTTATTTATTTTTACTTTTATTTCTTTATTTTTAATTGTTTTTACTTTTATTTTGTTTTTTTTTTTAATTTATTTTTAATTTATTTTTAATTTATTTTTAACTTTTATTTCGGGTTTTTTATTTACTTTTAATTTTATTTATTTTTACTTTTATTTGGGCTTTTTTAAATTTAATCCAATTAAAATGAAATTAAATTAAAAAAACAAAATAAAATTAAAATGAAATAAAATTGAGAAGACAAAATTAAAATAAAAGGGAATAAATTGAAGTGAAATTAAAAAATAATAAAATGAAATTAAATTAATAAAATAAATCCAAATAAAGGAAAATGAAATTAAAAAATAAAATGAAGTTAAAAAAAGAGAAATAGATTTTTAAAAATGAAGTTAAAATAAAATAATATGGAATAAAAGTGGAGTTTAGAAAATAAAATGAAATTAAATTGATAAAATGAAATAAAATGAAATAAAAATTAAATTAAATGAAATGCAATCAAAATAAAATAAAATTAAATTAAAAAATATAATTAAAATTGGAAAAATGAAATAAAAATTCCAAAAAAGTAAATGAAATAAGTTTTAATAAAATGAAATAAAAAATAAATGAAATAAAAATTCAAAAAAATTAAATAAATTTTTAAAAAATAAAATAAAAAATAAATGGAAATAAAATGAAACAAGAATAAAATTAAACAAGAATAAAATTAACCAAAAATAAAATTAATAAAAAATAAAATTAATAAAAAATGGAATGAAATGGAATAAAATTAAAAATAAAAAAGGAAATAAATTTGGAAATAAAACCAAAAATAAAAGAAAATCAAAATGAAATGAAATAAAAACAAAAGGAGATAAAAAGAAAATAAAATTTGAATAATAATAAAATTTAAAAAATAAAATTCAAAAAAATCAAATTAAAAAAATAAAATTAAATAAAAATAAAATTAAAGTAATAAAAGTGAAATGAAATTAAAAAATAAAATTAAATAAAAATAAAATCAAAAAAATAAAATTTTAAAAAGATTAAAAAAATAAAATTAAAAAAATAAAAGTGAAATGAAATTAAAAAATAAAATTAAAAAAATAAAATTAAAAAAATAAAAGTGAAATGAAATTAAAAAAATAAAATTAAAAAAATAAAATTAAAAAAAATAAAATTAAAAAAATAAAAGTAAAAAAATAAAAGTAAAATGAAATTAAAAAATAAAATTAAAAAAAATAAAATTAAAAAAATAAAAGTGAAATGAAATTAAAAAAATAAAATTAAAATTCTAAAATTCAAAAGAAAATCGAATAAAAGAAAAGAAATAAAATAATCTTTTATTTTAATTTTATTCCCATTTTTCCCCCACCCCCTCCCGCCCCTCCCCCACCCCAAAACCCCCCCGAAACCCCCCCCAAAAAAACACCAAAAAACCACATTTTTTTCTATCAAAAAAACCTTTTTATTCCTCGTTTTTCCCGCCCCGAAAAAACCTTGGGAATCCCCCCCTCCTATAAAAAACCCCCCTTGGAAAGAAAACCCACCCCCCATTCCCGATTTTTTTTTGGGGAATTCCCGACCAAAAAATTCCAGGATTTTTTATCCAAAAATTCAGGAAAAAATCAGATTTTTTTTTAATTTTTTCTGGTTTTTTTCCGGTTTTTTCCCGGATTTTTTCCTGGTTTTTTTTCCTGGAATTCCCGATTTTTCCCTAAAATCTAAAACCCTGCAATTCCCGGATTTTTTTCCCCCGGGAATTCTTCCTGAAAAAACCCCAACTAAGGCTCTTAAAGCTGCAAATTCTAATCCCTCCAAAAAAAAAAAGGGAATTCCTGATAATTCCAAGAATTCCCAGAGCTGGAAAAACGTTCCAGAGGCGGGAATTTTATCCCAAAAAAAAAATTTAGGGATAAAAAGATTAAAAAATTGGGAAAATATTAAAAAAAAGAGGAAAATAAATTAAATATTAATAATTAATAATTAAGAAACGGGAGTAAAAAATTCCCGGATTCCCGACCCTTTGGAATTATTTGACAGGGATGATGATGTAAAAAAAAATTGGGAATTCTGGGAATTCCCATTGGGGATTTTTGGGGATTTTTTGGGATTTTTTGGGAATTTTTTGGGGATTTTTTGGGGATTTTTTGGGATTTTTTGGGGATTTTTTGGGGATTTTTTGGGGATTTTTTGGGGATTTTTTGGGGATTTTTTGGGATTTTTGGGGGATTTTTTGGGAATTTTTTGGGATTTTTTGGGGGATTTTTTTGGGATTTTTTGGGATTTTTTGGGGATTTTTTGGGGATTTTTTGGGGGATTTTTGGGGGATTTTTTGGGAATTTTTGGGGATTTTTTTGGGAATTTTTTGGGGAATTTTTGGGAATTTTTTGGGGATTTTTTGGGGATTTTTTGGGGGGATTTTTTGGGGATTTTGGGATGAAAAAATTGGAATTTTTCCCGGGTTTTTTTGGGAATGACAAGCTGGGAATGGAAGGAATAATAAATCCCAAAATTCCTGGGATTTTTCCTTATTAATATGCAAATTTATGCAAATATATGCAAATAATTGGGAATATTCTCCGGGAATTCTCTGGGAATTTTCCAGGAATTTTCCCAGAATTTTCCCAGAATTTTCCAGGAATTTTCCAGGAATTTTCTGGGAATTTTCCAGGAATTTTCCAGGAATTCTTTAAAAAATTTTCCTGGAATTATTTGAAAGTTTTCCTGGAATTTTCCAGGAATTTTCCAGGAATTTTTCAGAAATTCTCCAGGAATTCTTTGAGAATTTTCCAGGAATTTTCTGGGAATTTTCCAGGAATTTTCCCGGAATTCTTTGAAAATTTTCCAGGAATTTTCCAGGAATTTTCCCGGAATTTTCCAGGAATTCTCCAAGAATTGTTTGAAAATTTTCCAGGAATTTTCTGGGAATTTCCCAGAATTTTCCAGGAATTTTCTGGTAATTTTCCAGGAATTTTCTGGGAATTTTCCAGGAATTTTCCAGGAATTTTCCAGGAATTTTCTGGGAATTTTCTGGGAATTTTCCCAGAATTTGGGAATTTTCCAAGAATTCTCAAGGAATTCTTTAAAAATTTTCCCTGAATTTTCCAGGAATTTTCCAGGAATTCTCCTTAAATTTTCCCGGAATTTTCCAGAAATTTTCTGAGAATTTTCCAGGAATTCTCCGGGAATTCTCTGGGAATTTTCTGGGAATTCTCCCAGAATTTTCTGGGAATTCTTTGAAATTTTTCCGGGAATTCTCCGGGAATTTTCCCCAGAATTTTCCAGAAATTTCCTGGAATTTTCCAGGAATTCTCCAAGGATTTCCCAGGAATTTTCTGGGAATTTTCCAGGAATTTTCCAGGAATTCTCTGGGAATTTTCCAGAAATTTTCAAGGAATTTTCCAGGAATTTTCCAGGAATTTTCCAGGAATTTACCCAGAATTTTCCAGGAATTCTCCAGGAATTTTCCAGGAATTCTCCTTAAATTTTCCCAGAATTTTCTGGGAATTTTCCAGAAATTTTTCAGGAATTTTCCAGGAATTTTTCCAGAATTTTCCAGGAATTTTCTAGGAATTTTCCTGAAATTTTCCAGGAATTTTCTAGAAATTCTCCTTCAAAATTCCCCCTTTTCCCCCCCAATATTCCCAAAAAACCCAGAGGGAAAAATCCCCAAAAATCCCGGAATTCTGACCAAAAATCCCCCAAAAAATCAGAATTTTTGACCCAAAAATCCCCCCAAAAATCAGAATTTTTGACCCAAAAATCCCCCAAAAAATCAGAATTTCTGACCCAAAAAATCAGAATTTTTGACCCAAAAATCCCCCAAAAAATCAGAATTTTTGACCCAAAAATCCCCCAAAAAATCAGAATTTCTGACCCAAAAAATCAGAATTTTTGACCAAAAATCCCCCAAAAAATCAGAATTTTTGACCCAAAAATCCCCCAAAAAATCAGAATTTTTGACCCAAAATCCCCCAAAAAACCCGGAATTTTGACGGGAAATTCCCGGGAGGAGTTTGGGGTGAAATCCTGGAATTTTGGGAATGTTGGGAATTGTGGGAATTCCGGTTAAAAGGCGGAGCCGGTGATGGCGTTGAGTTGTTTCATGAGGCCCTCCAGGCTGGCCATTTGTTGGCTCAGGTCGTCCTGTTCGTAGACCTGGAAAAAAATGGGAATAAAAGTTGGGAATGTTGGGAAAAATCGGATTTAAGCGGGAAAAATTAGTTGGAAATTTAAAGAAATGAAATTTAAAATTTATATGAAATTAAATGAAAAAATTAAATTAAATTGAAATGAAAAAAAATAAATTAAATTAAAAATGAAAAAAATTAAATTAAATTAAATTAAAAATTCAAATGAAAAAATTAAATTAAATTGAAATGAAAAATTTAAATTAAATTGAAATGAAAATGAAAAAAATTAAATTAAATTAAATTAAATTAAAATGAAAAAAATTAAATAAATTAAAAATTCAAATGAAAAAATTAAATTAAATTGAAATGAAAAAATTAACTTAAATTGTAATTAAAATGAAAAAGATTAAATTAAATTAAGTTAATTTAATTTAAATGAAATATTAAATTAAATTCAAATTAAAATGAAAAAATTAAATGAAAAACACTGAGTAAAATTAAAATAAATTTAAATAAAATGAAAATAAAATAAAATTAAATAAAATGAAAATAAATTAAATAAAATGAAAATAAAATAAAAATTAAATAAAATAAAATGAAATTAAAATTAAATTAAATTAAACAAAAATAAAATAAAATAAAATTAAATTAAATTAAATTAAATTAAATTAAATGAAAAAAAATAAATTTAAATAAAATTAAAATAAAATTAAATAAAAATAAAATAAAATTAAATAAAATGAAAATGAAACAAAATTAAATAAAATGAAAATAATATAAAATTAAATGAAAATTAAATAAAATTAAAATAAAATAAATTTAAATAAAATGAAAATAAAATTCAATGAAATGAAATAAAATAAAATTAAAAAAAATGAAAATAAAATAAAATTCAATGAAAATTAAAAAAAATTAAAATAAAATTAAATAATATGAAAATAAAATAAAATGAAATTAAATTAAGTTTAAATGAAATTAAAATAATGAAAATAAAATTAAATTACATAAAATGAAAATACAAAAAATTAAATGAAAATTAAATAAAATTAAAATTAAATACAATTAAAATAAAATAAAATTAAATAAAATGAAAATAAAATTCAATGAAATGAAATAAAATAAAATTAAATAAAATGAAAATAAAATAAATTAAAATGCAAACTAAATTAAAAGGAAAACAAAATAAAATTAAATTAAAATAAAATAAAATTAAATAAATTGAAATAAAATTAAACAAAATGAAAATTAAATAAAATTAAAATAAAATAAATTTAAATAAAATGAAAATAAAATTAAATTAAATGAAAGTAAAATTAAATTAAATGAACATAAAATTAAATTAAATAAAATGAAAAAAATAAAATTAAATTAAATGAAAATAAAATTAAATTAAATAAAGTGAAAAAAAAAAATTTAAATAAAATGAAAATAAAATAAAAATAAAATAAAATAAAATTTAATAACATGAAAATAAAATTCAATAAAATGAAATTAAATAAAATTAATTAAAATAAAATAACATTAAATGAAAATAAAATAAAATAAAATTAAATGAAAATTAAATAAAATGAAAATAAAAAAATTAAATAAAATGAAAATAAAATTAAATTAAATGAAAATTAAATAAAATTAAAATTAAATACAATTAAAATAAAATGAAAATAAAATAAAATGAAAATAAAATAAAATAAAATTAAATTAAAATGAAATTAAAATAATGAAAATAAAATTAAAATAAATGAAAATTAAATAAAATTAAAATAAACTAAATTTAAATAACATGAAAATAAAATGAAATAAAATAAAATAAAATTGAAATGAAATTAAAAAAGTGAAAAAAAATTAAATAAAATGAAATAAAATTAATTAAAATGAAATAAAATAAAACTAAATAAAATGAAAATAAAATTAAATTAAATAAAATGAGAATAAAATTAAATTAAATAAAATGAGAATAACATAAAATTAAATGAAAATTAAATAAAATGAAAATAAAATCAAATTAAATAAAATGAAAATAAAATTCAATGAAATGAAATGAAATAAAATTAATTAAAATGAAATAAAATAAAATGAAAATAAAATAAAATTAAATAAAATGAAAATAAAATAAAATGCAAATTAAATAAAATCAAATTAAATAAAATGAAAATAAAATCAAATTAAATAAAATGAAAATCAAATAAAATTAAATTAAACAAAAATAAAATAAAATAAAATAAAATAAAATAAAATAAAATAAAATAAAATAAAAACAAAATAAAATAAAATAAAATAAAATAAAATAAAATAAAATGAAATGAAATGAAAATAAAGTAAAATGAAATAAAATGAAAATAAAATAAATAAAATGAAAATTAAATAAAATTCAATGAAAATTAAATTAAATTAAAAATAAAATAAATAAAATGAAAATTAAATAGAATTAGATAAAATGAAAATAAAATAAAAATAAAATAAAATAAAATAAAATAAAATTAAAATTAAATTAAATTAAACAAAAATAAAATAAAATTAAATTAAATTAAATTAAATGAAAAAAATAAATTTAAATAAAATGAAAATAAAATAAAATAAAATTCAATAAAAATAAAATAAAATAAAATTCAATAAAATGAAATAAAATTAAATAAAATGAAATAAAATAAAATTAATTAAAATAAAATAAAATTAAATAAAATGAAAATAAAATAAAATAAAATAAAATAAAATGAAATAAAATAAAATAAAATAAAATAACATGAAAATAAAATAGAATAAAATTAAATTAAATTTAAATGAAATTAAAATAATGAAAATAAAATAAAATTCAATAAAAATAAAGTAAAATAAAATTAAAAAAAATAAAATTAAAATAAAATAAAATAAAATAACAAAAATAAAATTAAATTAAATTAAATGAGATTTAAATGAAATTAAAATAATGAAAATAAAATAAAATTCAATAAAATGAAAATAAAATAAAATTAAATGAAAATTACATAAAATTAAAATAAAATTAAATGAAAATAAAATAAAATAAAATAAAATGAAATGAAATAAAATTAAATAAAATGAAGATAAAATAAAATAAAATAAAATAAAATAAAATTGAAAAAAATAAAATTAAAATTAAATAAAATTAAAATAAAATAAAATAACATGAAAATAAAATAGAATAAAATTAAATTAAATTTAAATGAAATTAAAATAATGAAAATAAAATAAAATGAAAATAAAATAAAATAAAATTAAATTAAATTAAATTAATTAAAATAAAATAAAATAAAATAAAATTAAATAAAATTAATTAAAATAAAATTAAAATAAAATAAAATAAAATAAAATGAAATAAAATAAAATTAGTTAAAATAAAGTAAAATTAAATAAAATGAAAATCAAATAAAATTCAATAAAATGAAAATAAAATTCAATAAAAATAAAATAAAATAATATAAAATAAAATAAAATAAAATAAAATAAAATAAAATGAAATAAAATAAAATAAAATAAAATAAAATTCAATAAAATGAAAATAAAATTCAATGAAATGAATTAAAATTAAATAAAATGAAATAAAATAAAATTAATTAAAATCAAAGAAAATTAAATAAAATGAAAATCAAATAAAATTCAATAAAAATAAAATAAAATAAAATTAAACTAAATTAAATTCAAACAAAATAAAATAAAATTAAATTAAAATGAAATTAAAAAAGAAAATAAAGTAAAATTAAATAAAATAAAATTAAAATAAAATGAAATGAAATGAAAATAAAATAATATAAAAATAAAATAAAATAAAATAAAATAAAATTAATAAAATAAAATAAAAATAAAATAAAATAAAATAAAATAAAATAAATGCAAATAGAACCCAGCTGAGCTCACACTGGTGGGGTCGTCGCCGGGCGGGGCTCCCTCGTCGGCGTTGGCGGGCGCCGTGGGCACCGAGACGGGCAGCAGGGGCGAGCGGGCCTTGCCCGCCAAGCCCAGCGACGCCGTTTTCCCCGGAGCCTTGGGAATGCTGCAGCCTGGAAAAAGGGGGTTGGAGTTGGAATTTGCGGGGAATTTTGGTTTATTTCAGGTGTTTTTTGTTTGTTTTTTTCATTTAATTTAATTTAATTTAATTTAATTCAATTTAATTTAATTTAAATTTTATTCCCCTCCGATTATTTTATTACCACAATTTAATTTAATTTAATTTAGTTTAATTTAATTTAATTTATCTCTTTAATTTCGTTTTATTTAATTTCATTAAATTTCATTTATTTAATTATATATATTATTTTATTTTAATTTAATTTAATTTTAATTTTAATTTAATTTATTTATAATTTAATTTATTTTTAATTTAATATAATTTAATTTAATTTAATTTTAATTTAATTTTAATTTAATTTAATTTTATTTTTCTTTATTTATTTTATTTTATTTTATTTATTTATTTTAATTTAATTTAATTTATTTTTATTGTAATTTAATTTCATTTAATTTGATATATTTTTAATTTAATTTAATGTAATTTAATTTTAATTTTAATTTATCTTTAATTTAATTTAAATTTAATTTAATTTTAATTTAATTTAATTTAATTTAATTTTAATTTAACTTAATTTAATTTAATTTATATATAATTTAATTTACTTTAATTTTCATTTAATTTATTTTAATTTAATTTAATTTAAATTTATTTTTAATTTAACTTAATTTAATTTAATTTAATTTTAATTTAACTTAATTTAATTTAATTTAATTTAATTTTAATTTAACTTAATTTAATTTAATTTATATATAATTTAATTTACTTTAATTTTCATTTAATTTATTTTAATTTAATTTAATTTAAATTTATTTTTAATTTAACTTAATTTAATTTAATTTAATTTTAATTTAACTTAATTTAATTTAATTTAATTTAATTTTAATTTAACTTAATTTAATTTAATTTAATTTTAATTTAACTTAATTTAATTTAATTTAATTTAATTTTAATTTAACTTAATTTAATGTAATTTAACTTAATTTAATTTAATTTAATTTATCTTAATTTAATTTAATTTATTTTAAATTTAATTTAATTTAATTTAATTTATAATTTAATTTATTTTTAATTTATCTTAATTTAATTTATTTTATAATTTACTTTAATTTACTTTTTAATATATTTAATTTAATTTAATTTAATTTTAATTTAATTTAATTTAATTTAATTTAATTTAATTTAATTTTACTTTTTAATTCAATTTAATTTATTTTTAATTTAATTTAATTCAATTTAATTTATTTTATATTAATTTTACTTTTTAATTTAATTTAATTTATTTTTAATATAATTTCAATTTAATTTAATTTAATTTTTTATTTTTTTTTCATTAATTTTAATTTAATTTTAATTTAATTTAATTTAATTGCAATTTACTTTACTTTAATTTAATTTAATTTATTTTTAATTTAACTTAATTTAACTTAATTTAATTTAATTTAATTTAACTTAATTTAATTTAATTTAATTTAATTTAACTTAATTTAATTTAATTTAATTTTAATTTAACTTAATTTAATTTAATTTAATTTAATGTAATTTAACTTAATTTAATTTAATTTAATTTAATTTAATTTAACTTAATTTAATTTAATTTAATTTTAATTTAACTTAATTTAATTTAATTTGATTTAATTTTAATTTAACTTAATTTAATTTATTTAACTTAATTTAATTTATCTTAATTTAATTTAATTTATTTTAAATTTAATTTATTTTAATTTAATTTATAATTTAATTTATTTTTAATTTATCTTAATTTAATTTATTTTATAATTTACTTTAATTTACTTTTTAATATATTTACTTTAATTTAATTTAATTTAATTTAATTTTAATTTAATTTAATTTAATTTAATTTAATTTAATTTAATTTAATTTAATTTTACTTTTTAATTCAATTTAATTTATTTTTAATTTAATTTAATTCAATTTAATTTATTTTATATTAATTTTACTTTTTAATTTAATTTAATTTATTTTTAATATAATTTCAATTTAATTTAATTTAATTTTTTATTTTTTTTTCATTAATTTTAATTTAATTTTAATTTAATTTAATTTAATTGCAATTTACTTTACTTTACTTTAATTTAATTTATTTTTAATTTAACTTAATTTAATTTAATTTAATTTAATGTAATTTAATTTAATTTATTTTTAATTTAACTTAATTTAACTTAATTTAATTTAATGTAATTTAACTTAATTTAATTTAATTTAATTTAATTTAATTTAATTTAATTTAATTTAATTTAATTTAAATTTAATTTAATTTTAATTTAATTTACTTTAATTTAATTTTAATTTAACTTAATTTAATTTAATTTATATATAATTTAATTTACTTTAATTTTCATTTAATTTATTTTAATTTAATTTAATTTAAATTTATTTTTAATTTAACTTAATTTAATTTAATTTAATTTTAATTTAACTTAATTTAATTTAATTTAATTTAATTTTAATTTAACTTAATTTAATTTAATTTTAATTTAATTTAATTGGATTTAATTTAATTTAATTTAACTTAACTTAATTTAATTTTAATTTATTTTTAATTTAACTTAATTTAATTTAATTTAATTTTAATTTAACTTAATTTAATTTAATTTAATTTAATTTTAATTTAACTTAATTTAATTTAATTTAACTTAATTTAATTTAATTTAATTTATCTTAATTTAATTTAATTTATTTTAAATTTAATTTAATTTAATTTAATTTATAATTTAATTTATTTTTAATTTATCTTAATTTAATTTCTTTTATAATTTACTTTAATTTACTTTTTAATATATTTACTTTACTTTAATTTAATTTAATTTAATTTTAATTTAATTTAATTTAATTCAATTTAATTTAATTTAATTCAATTCAATTCAATTTAATTTAAATTCATTTTAAATTTAATTTAATTTAATTTAACTTAATTTAATTTAATTTAATTTACTTTATTCAATTTAAACCCCATCCCAAAACCCCAAAATTCCCAAATTCCTCACCCATGAGCGGCGCGTAGGGAATTTTCCCCTCCCCGGCGCTCCCGGCCGGCGGCAGCAGCGAATTCCCGAAACTCCGCAGGGGATGGGTCGGCCTCACGCAGGCCGTGGGGATATTCCGGCTGGGAATTTCCTCCGGAATGTTCTCCGAGGGAACTGCAGGAGAGTCGGGAAGGGCTGGGCAAAAAAACCGGGAGAAAATCGGTGAAATTTCCAAAAAAAACGGGATTTTTGAAGAAAAAAATTGGGATTTTTTTGCAAAAAAATGGGATTTTTAAAGAAAAAAATTGGGATTTTTTTGCAAAAAAAATGGGATTTTTGAAGGAAAAAATTGGGATTTTTTTGCAAAAAAAATGGGATTTTTGAAGAAAAAAATTGGGATTTTTTACCAAAAAAAATGGGATTTTTGAAGGAAAAAATTGGGATTTTTTGCCAAAAAATGGGGTTTTTGAAGAAAAAAATTGGGATTTTTTTCCCCAAAAAAATGGGATTTTTAAAGAAAAAAATTGGGATTTTTCCCCAAAAAAATGGGATTTTTGAAGGAAAAAATGGGGATTTTTTGCCAAAAAAAATGGGATTTTTGAAGAAAAAAATTGGGATTTTTGAAGAAAAAAAATGGGATTTTTAAAGAAAAAAATTGGGATTTTTTGCCAAAAAAAATGGGATTTTTGAAGGAAAAAATTGGGATTTTTTTCCCAAAAAAATGGGATTTTTGAAGAAAAAAATTGGGATTTTTGAAGGAAAAAATTGGGATTTTTAAAGAAAAAAATTGGGATTTTTTGCCAAAAAAAATGGGGTTTTTGAAGAAAAAAATTGGGATTTTTTGCCAAAAAAATGGGATTTTTGAAGAAAAAAATTGGGATTTTTTTCCAAAAAAAATGGGGTTTTTGAAGAAAAAAATTGGGATTTTTTTGCAAAAAAAATGGGATTTTTGAAGGAAAAAATGGTGATTTTTTTCCAAAAAAAATGGGATTTTTGAAGAAAAAAATTGGGATTTTTTTCCCCAAAAAAATGGGATTTTTAAAGAAAAAAATTGGGATTTTTTACCAAAAAAATGGGGTTTTTGAAGAAAAAAATTGGGATTTTTTTCCCCAAAAAAATGGGATTTTTGAAGAAAAAAATTGGGATTTTTTGCCAAAAAAAATGGGATTTTTGAAGGAAAAAATTGGGATTTTTTTCCAAAAAAAATGGGATTTTTGAAGAAAAAAATTGGGAGTTTTTTCCAAAAAAATGGGGTTTTTGAAGAAAAAAATGGGGATTTTTTGCCAAAAAAATGGGGTTTTTGAAGAAAAAAATTGGGATTTTTTGCCAAAAAAAATGGGATTTTTGAAGAAAAAAATTGGGATTTTTGAAGAAAAAAATTGGGATTTTTGAAGAAAAAAATGGGATTTTTGAAGGAAAAAATTGGGATTTTTAAAGAAAAAAATTGGGATTTTTTTCCCAAAAAAATGGGGTTTTTGAAGAAAAAAATTGGGATTTTTTCCCCAAAAAAATGGGGTTTTTGAAGAAAAAAATTGGGATTTTTTGCCAAAAAAATGGGATTTTTGAAGAAAAAAAATGGGATTTTTTTCCCAAAAAAATGGGGTTTTTGAAGAAAAAAATTGGGATTTTTTTCCCCAAAAAAATGGGATTTTTAAAGAAAAAAATTGGGATTTTTTACCAAAAAAATGGGGTTTTTGAAGAAAAAAATTGGGATTTTTTTCCCCAAAAAAATGGGATTTTTGAAGGAAAAAATTGGGATTTTTTTCCAAAAAAAATGGGATTTTTGAAGAAAAAAATTGGGATTTTTTTCCCAAAAAAATGGGGTTTTTGAAGAAAAAAATTGGGATTTTTAAAGAAAAAAATTGGGATTTTTTGCCAAAAAAAATGGGATTTTTGAAGGAAAATATTGGGATTTTTTTCCCAAAAAAATGGGATTTTTGAAGAAAAAAATTGGGATTTTTTGCAAAAAAAATGGGATTTTTGGAGAGAAAAATTGGGATTTTTTTCCCCAAAAAAATGGGATTTTTGAAGAAAAAAATTGGGATTTTTTTCCAAAAAAAATGGGGTTTTTGAAGAAAAAAATTGGGATTTTTTTGCAAAAAAAATGGGATTTTTGAAGGAAAAAATTGGGATTTTTTTCCCAAAAAAATGGGATTTTTGAAGAAAAAAATTGGGATTTTTTTCCAAAAAAATGAGATTTTAAGGGGGAAAATGGGGGAAAAAAGGGAAAAAAATTGAATTATTTTGGGTGAAAAATTGTAAGAAGTTGGGGGGGAATTAAATGGAAATAGGAAATTAATTAAATTAAAATATAAAATTAATAAATTAAAAATAAACTGAATTAAAATTAAAATAGAAAATTAAAAAAATTAAGTAAAATCCAATTAAAGGTAAAATAAATTAAAATTAAAATACAAAATTAAAAAAAGGAAATAAACGCAAAGTAAAAATTGATAAAAATTAAAATAGAAAATTAAAAAAAATAAAAATAAAATTAATTAGAATTAAAATAGAAAATTAAAAGAATTAAATAAAGGAATTAAAATTAATTAAAATTAAAATACAAAATTAAATAAATTAAACTAAAAAATAAAGTGAATTAAAATTAAAATGGAAAATTAAAAAAATTTAAAATAAAATTAATTAAATAAAAAAAATTTAAATGAACGCAAATTAAAAGTAAAATGAATTAAAATTAATTAAAATTAAAATAGAAAATTAAAAAAATAAAAATAAAATTAATTAGAATTAAAATACAAAATTAAAAGAATGAAATAAATGAATTAAAAATTAATAAATAGCATAAAATTAAATTAAATTAACAATAAATCCAATTAAAAAAAAAGACATTTTTATTTGAAAATTAAAAATTAAAATTAGAAAAAACTGAAATTAATTCAAAATAAATGAAAATAAAATGAATAAAAATTAAAAA
>NW_026138049.1:0-72500 GCF_025592945.1 Manacus candei | reverse complement strand
AAAAATTGGAATTTATTTGGAATAATTGGGTTTAAAAATTGGAATTTATTTGGAATAATTGGATTTAAAAATTCAAATTAATAAGAACAAATTCAATGTAAAAATTCGAATTTATTCAGAATAATTCAATTTTTAATTTTGAATTAATTTAGAATAATTCAATTTAAAAATTGGAATTAATTTGAAAAAAACGGATTTAAAAATTGGAATTAATTCAAAAAATTCAATTGAAAAATTTGAATTATTTAAGAATAATTCAATTTAAAAATTGGAATTAATTCAAAATAATTCAATTTTTAAAAATTGGAATTAATTCAAAATAATTCAATTTAAAAATTCCAATTAATTCGAAATAATTCAATTTAAAAATTTGAATTTATATAGAAAAATTCAATTTTTTAAAATTAGAATTAATTCCAAAAAATTCCATTTAAAAATTCGAATTAATTCCGAATAATTCAATTTAAAAATTGGAATTAATTCAGAATAATTCAATTTAAAAATTGGAATTTATTTGAAATAATTCAATTTAAAAATTGGAATTAATTCTGAATAATTCAATTTAAAAATTAGAATTAATTCAGAATAATTCAATTTAAAAATAGGAATTAATTCTGAATAATTCAAATGAATTAAAAATAGTAGAAGAGAATTAAATATTAAATTCTCCCGGGATGGCGCTGACCACGGCTGGGAATGGGGAAAAAATCGGGAATTAGGAGGAAAAGTTGGGAAAAAAATTGAATTTTAATGGTGAAAAAATTGGAATTAATTGGAAAAAAATTTGGTTTAAAAATTGGAATTTATTTGGAATAATCGGGTTTAAAAATTGGAATTTATTTGGAATAATTGGGTTTAAAAATTGGAATTTATTTGGAATAATCGGGTTTAAAAATTGGAATTTATTTGGAATAATTGGGTTTAAAAATTGGAATTTATTTGGAATAATTGGGTTTAAAAGTTGGAATTTATTTGGAATAATTGGGTTTAAAAGTTGGAATTTATTTGGAATAATTGGATTTAAAATTGGAATTTATTTGGAATAATTGGGTTTAAAAATTGGAATTTATTTGGAATAATTGGGTTTAAAAATTGGAATTTATTTGGAATAATTCGAGTTAAAAATTGGAATTTATTTGGAATAATTCAATTTAAAAAATTCAAATTCAAATTTAAAAATCATTTGAATTAATTTGAATTAATTCAGAATAATTCGATTTAAAAAATTGGAATTAATTTGAAATAATTCGATTTGAAAATTTGAAATAATTCGATTTAAAAATTGGAATTAATTCCAAATAATTCAGAGTAAAAATAATAAAAATTAATTCGAATTAATTCAGAATAATTCCATTTTTAAAAATTGGAATTAATTCAGAATAATTCAATTTTTAAGAATTGGAATTAATTCCGAATAATTCAATTTAAAATTTGAATTAACTCAGAATAATTCAATTTAAAAATTGGAATTTATTTGAAATAATTCAATTGAAAAATTGGAATTAATTCAGAATAGTTCAATTTTTAAAAATTGGAATTAATTCTGAATAATTCAATTTAAAATTCAAATTAATTTGAAATATTTCAATTTAAAAATTGGAATTAATTCTGAATAATTAAAATGAATTAAAAATAGAATGAGAGAATTAAATATTAAATATTAAAGTTGGAAGAATAGGGGGAAAAAGGGGGAAAAAAAAGGGAAAAAAAAAGGGAAAAAATTTGAATTTTAATTGTGAAAAAATTGGAATTTATTTGGAATAATTCGGTTTAAAAATTGGAATTTATTTAAAATAATTTGATTGAAAAATTGGAATTTATTTGGAATAATTCGATTTAAAAACTGGAATTAATTTGATAATAAAATTTTTAAAATTAATTCAAATTTAAAAATTTTAAAAACTTTAAAAATTTAATTTAAAAAAATTAAAATTTAAATTTTTTCCCTATTTTTTTTTTTGGGAATTGTATTTTTCCCGGGAATACTCACGGGGGGGGTTGGAAGGTTGGGAATCCATCGGGAGGAGGAGTTTGGAGCGGGGGGTTCGCCGGGAAACCAGGGAACGCTCCAAGGTGGAGACGCCGGCGCCGCTTCCCGGCGGCTCTTCCGACTCCGGAGCTGGGAAAAAGGGGGAAAAGTTGTAGGAATTCCAAATTTAAAATTTAAATATTAAATTTAAAATTTAAAATTCAAAATATAAGTTTAAATTTAAAATTTAAACATTAAATTTTAAATTTTAAATTTTAAATTTAAATTTTAAATTTAAAACTAAAAATTTAAATTTAAATATTAAATTTCAAACATTAAATTTTAAGATTAAAATTTAAAATTTAAATTTAAATATTAAAATTTAAGAATTAAATTTCAAATTTTAAATTTAAATTTAAACATTGAAATTTAAAATTTAAAATTGAAATTTAAATATTAAAATTTAAATAGTAAGTTTTAAATTTAAAATTTAAAATTTAAATTTGAATATTGAAATTTAAACATCAAATTAAAAATTTAAAATTTAAAATCAAAAATCAAAATTTAAAGTTCTAATTTTTATTTTAAAATTTAAAATTTAAAATTTGAATTGAAAATTTTAAATTTTAAATTTTACTTTCAAATGTAAGATTTAGATTTAAAATTTAAAATTTCAATTTAAAATTTAAATATAAAAAAATTTGAAATTAAAATTGAAAATATAAATTCCTTAAAAAATTCCTTAAAAATTCCTCTAAAAAATCCCTTTAAAATTATTTAAAAATTCCTTAAAAATTCCTTTAAATATCCCTAAAAATCCCTTAAAAATCCTTTAAAAATCCCTAAAAAATCCCTTAAAAATTCCTTTAAAAATCCCTAAAAAATTCCTTAAAAATCCCTTTAAAATCCCTAAAAAATTCCTTAAAAATTCCTTAAAAATTCCTTAAAAATTCCTTAAAAATTCCTTAAAAATCCCTTAAAAATCCCTAAAAAATCCCTTAAAAATCCCTTAAAAATCCCTAAAAAATCCTTTAAAAATCCCTTAAAAATTCCTTTAAAAATTCCTAAAAAATCCCTTAAAAATCCCTAAAAAATCCCTTAAAAATTCTTTAAAAATCCCTAAAAAATTCCTTAAAAATCCCTTAAAAATTCCTTAAAAATCCCTTAAAAATCCCTAAAAAATCCATTAAAAATTCTTTAAAAATCCCTTAAAAATCCCTTAAAAATTCCTAAAAAATCCCTAAAAAATCCTTAAAAATTCTTTAAAAATCCCTAAAAAATCCCTTAAAAATCCCTAAAAATCCCTAAAAAATCCCTAAAAATCCTTTAAAATCCCTTAAAAATCCCTTAAAAATTCCCTTAAAAATCCCTAAAAAATCCCTTAAAAATCCCTTAAAAATTCCTTAAAAATTCCTTAAAAATCCCTAAAAAATCCCTAAAAAATTCCTTAAAAATCCCTTAAAAATTCCTAAAAAATCCCTTAAAAATTCCTTTAAAAATTCCTAAAAAATCCCTTTAAATTCCATTAAAAATCCCGGAATTCCCACCTTTTTGGGAGTCGCTTCCCGCCGCCGCTTCCGCCTGGGATTCCGGGATTTGGGAATCTCGTCCCGGCGGATCCGGAGGCGCCGTCGGAGCCTCCGGAGGCTTTTCCAGGTTTTTCAGCTCCAGCTCCTCGTGGTGGATCCAAAGATCCGGAGGGTTGGGATCTTTGGGAGTCGCCTTGCGGTTCCTAAGGAATTTTGGGAATTTTGGGAATTTTAGGGGGGTTTTTTTAAGGGATTTTGGGGTGGGAATGGGAATTAAATTAAATTAAATTAAATTAAATTAAATTAATTCAAAAAATAAAGGAAATAAAATGAAATAAAATAAAATAAAATAAAATAAAAAATAAATGAAATAAAATCAAATGAAATAAAATAAAATAAAAAATAAATGAAATAAAATAAAATGAAATAAATAAAATAATAAAATAAAATAAGGTAAAATAAAAGGAAGTAAAATTAAATTAATTAAAAAATAAAGGAAATGAAATGAAATAAAGTAAAATAAAATAAAAAATAAATGAAATAAAATCAAATAAAATCAAATCAAATCAAATCAAATAAAATAAAATAAAATAAAATAAAATAAAATAAAATAAAACGAAATAAATAAAATAATAAAATAAAATAAAGGAAAATAAAAGGAAGTAAAATTAAGTAAATAAAATAAAATAAAATGAATGAAATTAAATTAAATTAAATTATATTTAAAAAATTAAATAAATAAAATGAAGTAAAATAAGTGAAATAAAATAAAATAAACGAAATGAAATAAAATGAAATAAATAAAGTAAAATAAATGAAATGTAATGAAATTAAAAAATAAAATTAAAAAAATAAAATAAAAGGAAATAAAATAAAAGGAAATTAAATAAAATTAAAGATAAAATAAAAATAAATAAAACAAAATTGATAAAATAAAATAAAGTAAAATAAAATAAATAAAATAAATGAAATGAAATGAAATGAAATAAAATGAAATGAGATAAAATAAAATGAAATAAGATAAAATGAAATAAATAAAATAAAGTAAATGAAATAAACTAAACTAAACTAAACTAAAATTAAATTAAATAAATGAAATTAAATAAAATTAAATAAAATAAAGTAAAAAAATAAAATTAAATAAATAAAATAAAACAAAATAACATAAAATAAATTAAATGAAATGAATAAAATAAAGTGAAATAAAATAAAATAAAATAAATAAAATAATGTAAAATGAAATAAAATGAAATAAATAAAATAAAGTAAAATAAAATAAAATAAATAAAATGAAATAAAATTTAAAAAATGAAATAAATAAAATGAAATAAAGTAAAATAAAATAAAATAAAATAAAGAGAATAATGTAAAATAAAGAAAATTATATTAAATTTAATTTAATTTAATTAAAAAAATAAAATAATGTAAAATAAAATTCAATTAAATAAATCAAATAAATCAAATAAAATAAATTAAATAAATAAAGTAAAATAAAATAAAATAAAATAAAATAAAATAAATAAAATTAAATTAAATTAAAGAAAGTAAAATAAAATAAAATTAAATAAAGTAAAATAGAATAAAATAAATTAAATTAAATTAAATTAAATTAAATTAAATTAAATTAAACAAATAACCCAAACAAAATCCCGCTTTTCCACCCCCTCCCGCCATTCCCGGCAATCCCAACTCACTTCCTCCGTCGCCGGGCGGATCGCCGGGAGCAGAGCGCCGTCGCCACGGCAACCGCCAGCACCGCCAGGCCGGCGCCGGCACCAACCACCACCAGCACCAGGTTGGCACCGCCCCGGGGTCTGGCATCGCCCGGCAGGGGGCGCTTCGGAGCGCCGGGATCTGGAGAGAGAATTCTGGGAATTTTTGGGAATTTTTGGGGATTTTTTGGGGATTTTTTGGGGATTTTTTGGGGATTTTTTGGGATTTTTTGGGGATTTTTTAGGATTTTTTGGGGATTTTTTGGGGGTTTTTTGGGGATTTTTTGGGGATTTTTGGGGATTTTTGGGGATTTTTGGGGGATTTTTTGAGGATTTTTTGGGGATTTTTGGGGATTTTTGGGGGGTTTTTGGGGGATTTTTGGGGGGTTTTTTTGAGGATTTTTTTGCGATTTTTTGTGATTTTTTGGGGATTTTTTGGTAATTTTTTGGGGATTTTTGGAGGATTTTTTGGGGAATTTTGGGGATTTTTTGGAATTTTTGGGTATTTTTTTTTTATTTTTTAGGGAATTTTTTGGGATTTTGGTGGGATTTTTTGGGGATTTTTGGGGGATTTTTGGGGATTTTTTGGGGAATTTTTGGGGGATTTTTTAGGGAATTTTTGGGGATTTTTTGGGGATTTTTGGGGATTTCTTGGGGATTTTTTGGGGATTTTTGGGGGATTTTTTGGAGATATTTTGGGGATTTTTTGGGGAATTTTTGGGGATTTTTTGTGGATTTTTTGGGGATTTTTTTGGGGAATTTTTGGGGATTTTTAGGGATTTTTTGAGGATTTTTGCAGAATTTTTGGGGATTTTTTGGGATTTTTGGGGATTTTTTGGAGATTTTTGGGGATTTTGGGGGATTTTTTGGGGATTTTTTGGGGATTTTTGGGGGATTTTTTGGGGATTTTTGGGGATTTTTTGGGGGTTTTTTGGGGATTTTTTGAGGGTTTTTTTGAGGATTTTTTTGCAATTTTTTGTGATTTTTTTGGGATTTTTTGGTAATTTTTTGGGGATTTTTGGGGGATTTTTTGGGGATTTTTTGGGGATTTTTTGGAGATTTTTTGGAATTTTTGGGTATTTTTTTTTTATTTTGTAGGGAATTTTTTGGGATTTTGGTGGGATTTTTTGGGGATTTTTTGGAGATATTTTGGGGATTTTTTGGGGAATTTTTGGGAATTTTTTGGGGATTTTTTGGGGATTTTTTGGGATTTTTTTGGGGATTTTTGGGGATTTTTTGGGGATTTTTTGGGGATTTTTGGGAGATTTTTTGGGATTTTTGGGGATTTTTTGGGGATTTTTTTTGGATTTTTTGGGGTTTTTTTGGGGATTTTTTTGAGGATTTTTCTGCGATTTTTTGTGATTTTTTTGGGATTTTTTGGTAATTTTTTGGGGATTTTTGGGGGATGTTTTGGGGATTTTTTGGGGAATTTTGGGGATTTTTTGGAATTTTTGGGTATTTTTTTTTTATTTTGTAGGGAATTTTTTGGGATTTTGGTGGGATTTTTTGGGGATTTTTTGGGGAATTTTTGGGGATTTTTTTGTGGATTTTTTGGGGATTTTTTGGGGAATATTAAAGGATTTTTTGGGGATTTTTTTGGGAATTTTTGGGGATTTTTTGGGGATTTCTTGGGGATTTTTTGGGATTTTTTTGGGGATTTTTGGGGATTTTTTGGGGATTTTTTGAGGATTTTTTTGGAATTTTTGGGGGATTTTTTGGGGATATTTTTGGAATTTTTTAGGATTTTTGGGGGGAATTTCGGGGGATTTTTGTGGGATTTTTTGAGGATTCTTTGGGATTTTTTGGAGAATTTTTGGGGATTTTTTGGGGATTTTTTGGAGATATTTTGGGGATTTTTTGGGGATTTTTTAGGGATTTTTTGGGGAATTTTTGGGAATTTTTGGGGATTTTTTGGGGATGTTTTCGGGATTTTGGGGGGATTTTTGGGGGATTTTTTGGGGATTTTTTGGAGATTTTTGGGGAATTTTTGTGGATTTTCTGGGGAATTTTTGGGGAATTTTTGGGGGAATTTTTGAGGATTTTTGGGGATTTTTTGGGATTTTTTTGGGATTTTTTGGGGGATTTTTGGGGGATTTTTGGGGATTTTTTGGGGATTTTTTGGGGATTTTTTGGGGAATTTTGGGGGATTTTTTGGGAATTTTTGGGATTTACCATTCAGGCTGCTCCGGTCGATCCGGTTGGTATCCAAGGGCCAATAGGAAGCGTCGCCGTGACGACCTGATGGAAAAATTCCAGGAAAAAAACATGGAAAAATCCCATTTTTTCCCAAAAAACCCCCGATTTTTTCCCCTAAAAATCCCATTTTTTCCCCTAAAAAATCCCATTTTTTTCCACCAAAAATCCCATTTATTTTCCCAAAAAAATCCAATTTTTTCCCCCTAAAAATCCAGTTTTTTCCCCCTAAAATTCCAATTTATTTTCCCTAAAAATCCAATTTTTTTTCCCTAAAAATCCCATTTTTTTCCCCAAAAAAATCCAATTTTTTCCCCCTAAAAATCCCATTTATTTTCCCCTAAAACTCCCATTTTTTTTCCCATTAAAATCCCATTTTTTTCCCAAATAACCCCCATTTTTCCGGGAATTCTCACCTTGATCATTGGACATTTTATCCGGATATTCCGCTGGAAAAGAGGGAAAGAAACAAATCCATTTTTTTCCCCTAAAAATCCCATTTTTTTTCCCCAAAAAAATCCCATTTTTTCCACCAAAAAATCCGATTTTTTTCCCAATAAAATCAGATTTTTTTGCTAAAAAATCCCATTTTTTTCCCCCAGAAAATCAGATTTTTTTACAAAAAATCCCGATTTTTTTCCCAGAAAAATCAGAATTTTTTCCCAATAAAATTCCCAAAAATCCCCAAAAAATCCCCAAATAATCCTCAAAAAATCCCCAAAAAATCCCAAAAAAATCCCCCAAAAATCCCAAAAATATCCCCAAAATACCCCCAAAAATTCCCAAAAAATCCCCAAAAATCCCAAAAAATCCTGTAAAATTCCCCAAAAAATCCGCAAAAATCCCCAAAAAATCCCAAAAAAATCCCCAAAAATCCCAAAAAAATCCCCAAAAATCCCCCCAAAATCCCCAAAAAATCCCCAATAAATCCCCAAAAATTCCACAAAAAATCCCAAAAAATCCCCAAAAAATCCCCGAAAAATCCTCAAAAAATCCCCAAAAAATCCCCAAAAAATCCCCAAAAAATCCCCAAAAAATCCCAAAAAAAATCCTCAAAAAATCCCCCAAAAATCCCCAAAAAATCCCCAAAAAATCCCCAAAAAATCCCCCAAAAATCCCCAAAATACCCCCAAAAATCCCCAAAAAATCCCCAAAAAATCCCCAAAAAATCCCCAAAAAATCCCCAAAAAATCCCCAAAAATTCCCAAAAAAATCCCAAAAAATCCCCAAAAAATCCCAAAAAAATCCCAAAAAATCCCCAAAAAATCCCAAAAAAATCCCAAAAAAATCCCCCAAAAATCCCCAAAAAATCCCCAAAAATCCCCAAAAATTCCCCAAAAAATCCCCGAAAAATCCCCAAAAAATCCCCAAAAAATCCCCAAAAAATTCTCAAAAAATCCTCAAAAATCCCCAAAAAATCCCCAAAAAATCCCCAAAAAATTCTCAAAAAATCCTCAAAAAATCCCCAAAAAATCCCCCAAAAATCCCCAAAAAATTCCCCAAAAAAATCCTCAAAAAATCCCAAAAAATCCCAAAAAAATCCCCCCAAAATCCCCCAAAAATCCCAAAAAATCCCCAAAAATTCCCCAAAAATCCCCAAAAATCCCCAAAAAATCCCCAAAAATCCCCAAAAAATCCCCAAAAAATCCCCAAAAAATCCCCAAAAAATCCTCAAAAAATCCCCAAAAATCCCCAAAAATCCCCAAAAATCCCAAAAAATCCCCAAAAAATCCCCAATAAATCCCCAAAAATTCCCCAAAAAATCCGCAAAAAATCCCAAAAAATCCCCAAAAAATCCACAAAAATCCCCAAAAAATCCCCAAAAAATCCCCAAAAAATCCCCCAAAAATCCCCAAAAAACCCCCCAAAATCCCCAAAAATCCCCAAAAAATCCCCAAAAAATCCCCAAAAATCCCCAAAAAATCCCCAAAAAATCCACAAAAAATTCCAAAAAAATCCCCAAAAAATCCCCAAAAAATCCCAGAAAAATCCAAAAAAATCCCCAAAAAATCCCCAAAAAATCCTCAAAAAATCCCCAAAAAATCCCCCAAAAATCCCCAAAAAATCCCCCAAAAATCCGCAAAAATCCCCAAAAAATCCCCAAAAAATTCCAAAAAAATCCCCCAAAAATCCCCAAAAAATCCCCCAAAAATCCGCAAAAATCCCCAAAAAATCCCCAAAAAATCCCAAAAAAATCCCCAAAAAATCCCAAAAAAATCCCCAAAAATCCCAAAAAAATCCCCAAAAATCCCCCCAAAATCCCCAAAAAATCCCCAATAAATCCCCAAAAATTCCACAAAAAATCCCAAAAAATCCCCAAAAAATCCCCGAAAAATCCTCAAAAAATCCCCAAAAAATCCCCAAAAAATCCCCAATAAATCCCCAAAAATTCCACAAAAAATCCCAAAAAATCCCCAAAAAATCCCCGAAAAATCCTCAAAAAATCCCCAAAAAATCCCCAAAAAATCCCCAAAAAATCCCCAAAAAATCCCCAAAAAATCCCCAAAAAATCCCCAAAAAATCCCCCCAAAATCCCCAAAAATCCCCAAAAATCCCCAAAAATCCCCAAAAAATCCCCGAAAAATCCTCAAAAAATTCCAAAAAAATCCCCAAAAAATCCCCAAAAATTCACCAAAAAATCCCCAAAAAATCCCCAAAAAATCCTCAAAAAATCCCAAAAAATCCCCAAAAAATCCCCAAAAAATCCCAAAAAAATCCCCCAAAAATCCCAAAAATATCCCCAAAATACCCCCAAAAATTCCCAAAAAATCCCCAAAAATCCCAAAAAATCCTGTAAAATTCCCCAAAAAATCCGCAAAAATCCCCAAAAAATCCCAAAAAAATCCCCAAAAATCCCAAAAAAATCCCCAAAAATCCCCCCAAAATCCCCAAAAAATCCCCAATAAATCCCCAAAAATTCCACAAAAAATCCCAAAAAATCCCCAAAAAATCCCCGAAAAATCCTCAAAAAATCCCCAAAAAATCCCCAAAAAATCCCCAAAAAATCCCCAAAAAATCCCAAAAAAAATCCTCAAAAAATCCCCCAAAAATCCCCAAAAAATCCCCAAAAAATCCCCAAAAAATCCCCCAAAAATCCCCAAAATACCCCCAAAAATCCCCAAAAAATCCCCAAAAAATCCCCAAAAAATCCCCAAAAAATCCCCAAAAAATCCCCAAAAATTCCCAAAAAAATCCCAAAAAATCCCCAAAAAATCCCAAAAAAATCCCAAAAAATCCCCAAAAAATCCCAAAAAAATCCCAAAAAAATCCCCCAAAAATCCCAAAAAATCCCCAAAAATCCCCAAAAATTCCCCAAAAAATCCCCAAAAAATCCCCAAAAAATCCCCCAAAAATCCCCGAAAAATCCCCAAAAAATCCCCAAAAAATCCCCAAAAAATTCTCAAAAAATCCTCAAAAATCCCCAAAAAATCCCCAAAAAATCCCCAAAAAATTCTCAAAAAATCCTCAAAAAATCCCCAAAAAATCCCCCAAAAATCCCCAAAAAGTCCCCAAAAAAATCCTCAAAAAATCCCAAAAAATCCCCAAAAAATCCCCCCAAAATCCCCCAAAAATCCCAAAAAATCCCCAAAAATTCCCCAAAAATCCCCAAAAATCCCTAAAAAATCCCCAAAAATCCCCAAAAAATCCCCAAAAAATCCCCAAAAAATCCCCAAAAAATCCCCAAAAAATCCCCAAAAATCCCCAAAAATCCCAAAAATCCCAAAAAATCCCCAAAAAATCCCAATAAATCCCCAAAAATTCCCCAAAAAATCCCCAAAAAATCCCAAAAAATCCCCAAAAAATCCACAAAAATCCCCAAAAAATCCCCAAAAAATCCCCAAAAAATCCCCCAAAAATCCCCAAAAAACCCCCCAAAATCCCCAAAAATCCCCAAAAAATCCCCAAAAAATCCCCAAAAATCCCCAAAAAATCCCCAAAAAATCCACAAAAAATTCAAAAAATCCCCAAAAAATCCCCAAAAAATCCCAGAAAAATCCAAAAAAATCCCCAAAAAATCCCCAAAAAATCCTCAAAAATCCCCAAAAAATCCCCCAAAAATCCCCAAAAAATCCCCCAAAAATCCGCAAAAATCCCCAAAAAATCCCCAAAAAATCCTCAAAAAATCCCCAAAAATCCCCAAAAAATCCCCAAAAAATCCCCAATAAATCCCAAAAAATCCCCAAAAAATCCCCGAAAAATCCTCAAAAAATCCCAAAAAATCCCCAAAAAATCCCCAAAAATCCCCAAAAATCCCCAAAAAATCCCCAAAAAATCCCCAAAAAATCCCAAAAAAATCCCAAAAATGCCCCAAAAAATTAGATTTTTTCCCCTAAAAATCAGATTTTTTCCCTAAAAAAATCAGATTTTTTCCCCTAAAAAATCAGATTTTTTTCCCTAAAAAAATCAGATTTTTTCCCCCAAAAATGCCATTTTTTTCCCAGAATAAAAAACCAACCAAACCTTTGAGTGTCCGATAAAAGAGGGGCTCCGAGAGGGGGCCGATCCCTTTGGAATTCCGGGCCTGGATGCGGAAATAGTAGCCGGAGTCGGGCTGGAGCTCCGGCAGTTGGTGGCTCAGGCGGTCGCCGGGCAGGGATTCCAGCAGCCAGGATTCCAGGGGCAGCGATCTCTCCGAGGTGTAGAAGAGGAGGTAGGCTGGGAAAATAATTAATTAATTATCGATGAATTAATTATTAATTATTAATTATTTATTAATTAATAATTTATTATTTATTTCTTATTTATTAATTTATTATTTATTATTTATTATTCAATTATTTATTTATTATTTATTATTTATTATTTATTATTTATTATTTATTATTTATTATTTATTATTTATTATTTTTTATTTATTATTTAATACTTATTATTTACTCTCAATTATTTACTATTAGTTATTGATATTAATTAATAAAATATATTAATATAATATGTAATTAATATATACCATAATATATAATCAATATATATTAATATATTAATATATGTTAATATACATATATATATCGATATACATTAATATTAATATAATTAATATCCATTAATATAATTAATATCCATTAATATATTAAGATATATTAGTATAATATGTAAGAATATATTTTATAATAATATAGTAATAAAATGGGTTTATTACTTAATTATCAATTATTAATTATTCGGTATTAGTTATTAATCATCAATTATCAATTATTTACTATTAGTTATTAATATTAATTAATAAAATATATTAATATAATAACGAATTAATATATACAATAATATATAAAATATATATATTAATATATTAGTAGACATTAATATACATTAATATTAATATAATTAATATCCATTAATATATTAAAATTTATTAATATAAGATATAATAATATATTTTATAATAATATAGTAATAAAAGAAGTTTATTAAATAATTATTAATTGATTATTAATTATTACTCATTAATTATTCACTACAAGTTATTTATATTAATTAATAAAATATATAAATATAATATAAAATTAATATATCCAATAATATATAATTATTATATATTAATAGATTAATAGACATTAATATACATTAATCTATTAATATACGTTAATATATTAATATACATTGATATTAATATAATTAATAGACATTAGTATATCGAAATATATTAATATAATATATAATAATATATTTTATAATAATGCAGTAATAAAATGGGTTTATTAAATAATTGTTTATTAATTATAAATTAATGATTATTAAGAATTAATTATTGATTATTAATTTTAATTATTTACTACTAGTTATTGATATTAATTAATAAAATTTATTAATATATGTAATTAATATATACAATAATATATAATTAATATAGATTAATATCTTAATATATATTAAGATACATTAATATATTAATATACATTAATATATATTAATCTGTTAATATACATTGATATTAATATAATTAATATACGTTAATATATTAAAATATATTAATATAATATATAATAATATAGTAATAAAATGGGTTTATTAATTAATTATTAACTGATTATTAATTATTATTTATTTACTATTAGTTATTGATATTAATTAATAAAATATATAAATATAATATGTACATAATATATGCAATAATTAATATATTAGTATACATTAATATACATTAATATATTAATATGCATTAATATTAAATAATTAATATACATTAATATATTAAAATATAATAAGAGATAATAATATATTTTATAATAATATAGTCATAAAATGGGTTTCTTAATTAATTATTTATTATTATTAATTATTAATTATCAATTATCAATTATTTCCTAGTAGTTATTGATATTAATTAATAAAATATATTAATATAATAAAATTAAAAATCCACAAAAATTTAAATAAAACTCTCTAAAAAATTAAATTAAAAATCCATTAAAAATTGAATTAAAATCCAATAAATTAAATTCAAAAATCCATTAAAAATCAAATGAAAAATCCATAAAAAATCAAAAATCCATAAAAAATTAAATAAAAATCCATAAAAATTAAATTAAAAATTAATAAAAAATTAAATAAAAAAGCCCAAAAAATTAAATTAAAAATCCATAAAAAATTAAATTAAAAATCCATCAAAAATTAAATAAAAATCCATAAAAATTAAATTAAAAATCCATAAAAATTTAAATAAAAATCCTTAAAAATCAAATTAAAAATCCATAAAAATTAAATAAAATCCATAAAAAATCAGATTAAAAATCCGTAAAAAATTAAATAAAAATCAATAAAAATCAGATTAAAAATCCGTAAAAAATCCAATTAAAAATCCGTAAAAAATTAAATTAAAAATCCACAAAAATTAAATTAAAAATCCATAAAAATTAAATAAAAATCTGCAAAAATTAAATAAAAGCCATAAAAATTAAATTAAAAATCCCTAAAAATTTAAATAAAAATCCATAAAAAATCAAATTAAAAATCCATAAAAAATCAGATTAAAAATCCATAAAAATTAAATTTAAAATCCATAAAAAATTAAATTAAAAATCCACAAAAAATTAAATTAAAAATCCATAAAAATTTAAATAAAAATCAATAAAAATCAAATTAAAAATCCCTAAAAAATCAAATTAAAAATCCTTAAAAAATCAAATTAAAAATCCATAAAAAATTAAATAAAATCCACAAAAAATTAAATTAAAAATCCATAAAAATTTAAATAAAAATCCACAAAAATTAAATTAAAAATCCATAAAAAATTAATTAAAAATCAATAAAAATCAAATTAAAAATCCCTAAAAAATCAAATTAAAAATCCTTAAAAAATCAAATTAAAAATCCATAAAAATTAAATTAAAAATAAAAAAAAAATTAATTTAAAAATCCATAAAATCAAATTAAAAATCCATCAAAATTCAATTAAAAATCCACAAAAATTAAATTAAAAATCCAGAAAAAATTAAATAAAAATCCGTAAAAATTAAATTAAAAATCCCTAAAAAATCAAATTAAAAATCCATAAAAAATTAATTAAAAATCAATAAAAAATTGAATAAAAATACATTAATAAATTAAATAAATATCTATTAAAATTAAATAAAAATGCATTTAAAAATAAATAAAAAATCCCTAAAAATTAAATTAAAGATCCTTAAAAAATCAAATTTGAAATCCCTAAAAATTAAATTAAAAATCCATAAAAATTTAAATAAAAATCCTTAAAAATCAAATTAAAAATCCAATAAATTAAATTAAAAATCCATCAAAAATCAAATTAAAAATCCGTAAAAAATCCAATTAAAAATCCCTAAAAAATCCAATTAAAAATCCCTAAAAATCAAATTAAAAATCAATAAAAAATTAAATAAAAATCCATAAAATATTAAATAAAATCCATAAAAATTAAATTAAAAATCCCTAAAAATGTAAATAAAAATCCTTAAAAATCAAATTAAAAATCCATAAAAAATTAATTAAAAATCCATAACTATTAAATAAAAATCCGTAAAAATTAATTAAAAATCCATAAAAAATCAAATTAAAAATCCATAAAAAATTAAATAAAAAATCCATAAAAAATCCATAAAAAATCCATAAAATTAAATTAAAAATCCCTAAAAAATCAAATTAGAAATCCCTAAAAAATCAAATTAAAAATCCATAAAAAATTAAATAAAATCCACAAAAAATTAAATTAAAAATCCATAAAAATTTAAACAAAAATCCTTAAAAATCAAATTAAAAATCCAATAAATTAAATTAAAAATCCATCAAAAATCAAATTAAAAACCCGTAAAAAATCCAATTAAAAATCCCTAAAAAATCCAATTTAAAAATCCCTAAAAAATGAATTAAAAATCCATTAAAATGAGATGAAATTTGCCATTTTACCGGTGATTTTGCCGTTGGCCTCCAGCGGCGGTTGCCAGCTCAGCGTCACCGCCCGGCCCTTCCCGTCCCGCGGGATCACCGTCAGATCCTTCGGAGCCGAGCCGGGAGCTGGAAAAAACGGGAATAAAACAGGGAAAAACGGGAATTTTTTGGGGCTAAAAAATCTCATTTTTTTCCCCAGAAAAATCAGAATTTTTTTCCAAAAAATCAGATTTTTTTCCCCAAAAAATCCCATTTTTTTCCCCAAAAAATCGCATTTTTTTCCCCAGAAAATCAGATTTTTTTGCCAAAAAATCCCGGTTTTACCCCCAAAAAATCAGATTTTTTTGGTAAAAAAATCCCTTTTTTGTTCCCCAGAAAATCAGATTTTTTTGCCAAAAAAATCTGATTTTTTTTTGCTAATAAATCACATTTTTTCCCCCAAAAAATCAGAATTTTTTGCCAAAAAATCAGGGTTTTTTTCCAGGAAAATCACATTTTTTTTCCCCAAAAAATCACATTTTTTTCCCCAGAAAATCAGAATTTTTTTCCCAAAAAATCCCATTTTTTCTCCTCAAAACTCAGAATTTTTTGCCAAAAAATGTGATTTTTTTTTGCTTAAAAATCCCATTTTTTTCCCCAAAAAATCCACTTTTTTTCCCAAAAACTCCATTTTTTTCCCCAGAAAAATCAGATTTTTTTCACCCCAAAAATCCCATTTTTTCCCCAGAAAATCAGAATTTTTTGCCAAAAAATCTGATTTTTTTTACTAAAAAATCCCATTTTTTTTCCCAGAAAATCACATTTTTTTCTCCAGAAAATCAGATTTTTTTTCCCCAAAAAATCCCATTTTTTCCCCCAAAAAATCAGAATTTTTTGCAAAAAAATCCGATTTTTTTTTGCTAAAAAATCCCATTTTTTTCCCCAAAAAATCAGAATTTTTTCTCCAGAAAATCAGAATTTTTTCCCCAGAAAATCATAATTTTTTTCCACAAAAAATTATTTTTTTTCTCCAAAAAAATCACATTTTTTCCCCCAAAACCCCACATTTTTTCCCCCAAAAAAATCCCATTTTTTCACCAAAAAAATCTCATTTTTTAGGGAAAAAAATCTGATTTTTTGGGGAAGAAAATGTGATTTTTTGGGGAAAAAATTCTGATTTTTGGGGGAAAAAAATGTGAATTTTTGGGGGAAAAAATGTGATTTTTGGGGGGAAAAAATGTGATTTTTTGGGGGAAAAAATGTGATTTTTTGGGGAAAAAATGTGATTTTTTGGGGAAAAAAAGTGATTTTTTTGGAGAAAAAAATGTGATTTTTTGGGGAAAAAATGTGATTTTTTGGGGGAAAAAAATCTGATTTTTTGGGGAAAAATCTGATTTTTTTGGGGTAAAAAATGGGATTTTTTGGGGAAAAAAGTGTGGTTTTTTGAGGAAAAAAATCTGATTTTTTGGGGAAAAAAAGTGATTTTTTTGGAGAAAAAAATGTGATTTTTTGGGGAAAAAAATGTGATTTTCTGGGGAAAAAATGTGATTTTCTGGGGGAAAAAATGTGATTTTTTGAGGGAAAAAATGTGATTTTTTTGGGAAAAAATGTGATTTTTGGGGGGAAAAAATCCTATTTTATTGCCAAAAAAATCCGATTTTAATGCGGAAAAAATCACATTTTTGGCCATAAAAATGTCATTTTTTGGCCTAAAATCGTCATTTTTTCACCGTTTGACTCCATTTTTTTTGCCGGATTTTTTTTCCATGGAATTTTTGGGAATTTTGCGGACCTGCCTCGAGGGTGGTGGCGTGGGCTGTCATGCTCCACGTTCAACCCCATTTTTTCCCATAAAAGCTCCATTTTTTCCCCCAAAAATCAGAATTTTTTGGTGAAAAATCAGATTTTTTTTTACTAAAAAATGTGATTTTTTAGGGAAAAAAATGTGATTTTTTGGGGGAAAAAATGTGATTTTTGGGGGAAAAAAATGTGATTTTTTTGGGAAAAAAATCTGATTTTTTTGGGAAAAAATGTGATTTTTTGGGGGAAAAAATGTGATTTTTTGGTGGAAAAAATGTGATTTTTTGGGGGAAAAAATGTGATTTTTGGGGGAAAAAAAGTGATTTTTTTGGGGAAAAAATGTGATTTTTTGGGGAAAAAAAGTGATTTTTTGGAGAAAAAAATGTGATTTTTTGGGGAAAAAAATGTGATTTTTTGGGGAAAAAAATGTGATTTTCTGGGGGAAAAATGTGATTTTTTGGGGAAAAATGTGGTTTTTTGGGGGAATAAATGGGATTTTTTTGGGGAAAAAATATTGTTTTTTGGGGAAAAAATGTGAATTTTTTTCAAAAAAAATTAGATTTTTTAGCAAAAAAAATGTGATTTTTTTGGGGGGAAAAATTTGATTTTTAGGGGAGAAAAATGTGATTTTTTGGGGGAAAAAATGTGATTTTTTGGGAAAAAAAATGTGATTTTTGGGGGGAAAAAATGTGATTTTTTTTCAAAAAAAATCTGATTTTTTAGCAAAAAAAATGTGATTTTTGGGGGGAAAAAATGTGATTTTTTGGGGAAAAAAATCTGATTTTTAGGGGAGAAAAATCTGATTTTTTGGGGAAAAAAATCTGATTTTTTGGGGAAAAAAAATGTGATTTTTGGGGGGGAAAAATGTGATTTTTTTGGGGGAAAAAATCCCATTTTATTGCCAAAAAATCCCATTTTATTGCAAAAAAATCCGATTTTAATGCGAAAAAAATCACATTTTTGGCCATAAAAATGTCATTTTTTGGCCTAAAAACTTCATTTTTTCACCGTTTGACTCCATTTTTTTTGCCGGATTTTTTTTCCATGGAATTTTTGGGAATTTTGCGGACCTGCCTCAAGGGTGGTGGCGTGGGCTGTCATGCTCCACGTTCAAGCCCATTTTTTCCCATAAAAGCTCCATTTTTTCCCCAAAAAATCAGAATTTTTTGGTGAAAAATCAGATTTTTTTTTGCTAAAAAAAGTGATTTTTTGGGGGAAAAAAATGGGATTTTTTAACAAAAAAAATCTGATTTTTGGGGAAAAAATTCTGATTTTTTGGAGAAAAAATGGGATTTTTTGGGGGAAAAAATCACATTTTTTGGGGGGGAAAAATCTGATTTTTTGGGGAAAAAAATGTGATTTTTTGGGGAAAAAATGTGATTTTTTGGGGAAAAAAATGTGATTTTTTGGGGAAAAAAATGTGATTTTTTGGGGAAAAAATGTGATTTTTTGGGTGAAAAAATCTGATTTTTTGGGGAAAAAATGTGATTTTTTGGGGATAAAAATGTGATTTTTTTTGGGGAAAAATGTGATTTTTTGGGGAAAAAATGTGATTTTTTTTGGGAAAAAATGTGGTTTTTTGGGGGAATAAATGGGATTTTTTGGGGGAAAAAATATTGTTTTTTGGGGAAAAAATGTGAATTTTTTTCAAAAAAAATTAGATTTTTTAGCAAAAAAAATGTGATTTTTTTGGGGGGAAAAATTTGATTTTTAGGGGAGAAAAATGTGATTTTTTGGGGGAAAAAATGTGATTTTTTGGGAAAAAAAATGTGATTTTTGGGGGGAAAAAATGTGATTTTTTTTCAAAAAAAATCTGATTTTTTAGCAAAAAAAATGTGATTTTTTGGGGGAATAAATGTGAATTTTTGGGGGGAAAAAATGTGATTTTTTGGGGAAAAAATGTGATTTTTTTGGGGAAAAAATGTGATTTTTTGGGGAAAAAATCTGATTTTTTTGGGAAAAAAATGTGATTTTCTGGGGGAAAAAATGTGATATTTTGGGGGAAAAAATGTGATTTTTTGGGGAAAAAAATCTAATTTTTTGGGGGGAAAAAATGTGATGTTTTGGGGAAAAAAATGTGATTTTTTGGGGGAAAAATCTGATTTTTTGGGTAGAAAAATGTGATTTTTTGGGGAAAAAATGTGATTTTTTGGGGGAAAAAATGTGATTTTTTTTGGGAAAAAATGTGGTTTTTTGGGGGAAAAATTGTGATTTTTTGGGGGAAAAAATGTGATTTTTTGGGGGAAAAAGTCTGATTTTTTGGGGAAAAAATGGGATATTTTAGCAAAAAAAAATCTGATTTTTTGGGGTAAAAAATCTAATTTTTGGGGGAAAAAATGTGATTTTTTGGGGGAAAAAATGTGATTTTTTGGGGGAAAAAATGTGATTTTTTGGGGAAAAAATGTGATTTTTTGGGGAAAAAAATGTGATTTTTTAGGGAAAAAAATGTGATTTTTGGGGAAAAAAATGTGATTTTTGGGGAAAAAAATGTGATTTTTGGGGGGAAAAAATCCCATTTTAATGCAAAAAAAATCCAATTTTAATGCGAAAAAAATCAGATTTTTGGCCATAAAAATGTCATTTTTTGGCCTAAAAACGTCATTTTTTCACCGTTTGACTCCATTTTTTTTGCCAGATTTTTTTTCCATGGAATTTTTGGGAATGTTGCGGACCTGCCTCGAGGGTGGTGGCGTGGGCTGTCATGCTCCACGTTCAACCCCATTTTTTCCCATAAAAGCTCCATTTTTTCCCCAAAAAATCAGAATTTTTTGGCAAAAAATCAGGGTTTTTTTTCCTAAAAAATGTGATTTTTTGGGGGAAAAAATGGGATTTTTTAACAAAAAAAATCTGATTTTTGGGGAAAAAATTCTGATTTTTTGGAGAAAAAATGGGATTTTTTGGGGAAAAAAATCACATTTTTTGATGGGGAAAAATCTGATTTTTTGGGAAAAAAAATGTGATTTTTTGGGGGAAAAAATCTGATTTTTTGGGGGAAAAAATGTGATTTTCTGGGGGAAAAAATGTGATATTTTGGGAAAAAATCTGATTTTTTAGGGAAAAAAATGTGATTTTTTGGGGGAAAAATGTGATTTTTTGGGGGAAAAAATGGGATTTTTTGGGGAAAAAAGTGTGGTTTTTTGAGGAAAAAAATCTGATTTTTTGGAGAAAAAAACGTGGTTTTTTGGGGGAATAAATGGGATTTTTTGGGAAAAAAAATGTGATTTTTGGGGGGAAAAAATGTGATTTTTTTTCAAAAAAAATCTGATTTTTTAGCAAAAAAAATGTGATTTTTTGGGGGAAAAAATGTGATTTTTTGGGGGAAAAAATGTGATTTTTTGGGGAAAAAATGTGATTTTTTGGGGAAAAAATGTGATATTTTGGGGAAAAAAATGTGATTTTTTAGGGAAAAAATGTGATTTTCTGGGGGAAAAAATGTGATTTTTTTGGGGAAAAAAAGTGATTTTTTTGGGGAAAAAATGTGATTTTTTGGGGAAAAAAAGTGATTTTTTGGAGAAAAAAATGTGATTTTTTGGGGAAAAAAATGTGATTTTTTAGGGAAAAAAATCTGGGTTTTTGGGGAAAAAATGTGATTTTTTGGGGAAAAAATGTAATTTTTTGGGGGAAAAAATGTGATTTTTGGGGGAAAAAAATGTGATTTTTTTGGGGAAAAAATGTGATTTTTTGGGGGAAAAAATGTGATTTTTGGGGGAAAAAAATGTGATTTTTTTGGGGAAAAAATGTGATTTTTTGGGAAAAAAATCTGATTTTTTGGGGGAAAAAATGTGATTTTTTGGGGGGAAAAATGTGATTTTTTGGGGAAAAAATGTGATTTTTTAGCAAAAAAAATGTGATTTTTTTTGGGAAAAAATGTGGTTTTTTGGGGGAAAAATTGTGATTTTTTGGGGGAAAAGATGTGATTTTTTAGGGAAAAAATCTGATTTTTTAGCAAAAAAAATCTGATTTTTGGGGGAATAAATGTGATTTTTTGGGGGGAAAAAATCCCATTTTATTGCCAAAAAAATCCAATTTTAATGCGAAAAAAATCACATTTTTGGCCATAAAAATGTCATTTTTTGGCCTAAAAACGTCATTTTTTCACCGTTTGACTCCATTTTTTTTGCCAGATTTTTTTTCCATGGAATTTTTGGGAATGTTGCGGACCTGCCTCGAGGGTGGTGGCGTGGGCTGTCATGCTCCAGGTGCTGGAGCGGCGGCCTTTGGTGACGAGGACGGCGAATTCGTAGCCGGTGTTGGGTTTGAGGCCGGAGATGAGGTGGGAGAGGGAGGTGGTGTCGGCCGACTGCGGGCGAGAGGAAAGAGTAGTTAAGAAATTAGAAATAATAATAAAAAATTAAAAATAAAAAATGAAAAGTGAAAATAAAAAAATAAAAAATGAAAAAATTAATAGAAGAGAAATTAATATATAAGAGAATAATAAAAATACAATATAAAATTATGAAAAATAAAGAATAAATAATAAATAATAAATAATGAATAATAAATAATAAATGATAAATAATAAATAATAAATAATAAATGATAAATAATAAATAATAAATAATAAAAAATTAAAAATAAAAAATAAAAAGTAAAAATAAAAAAATAAAAAATCAAAAAATTAATAGAAGAGAAATTAATATATAAGAGAATAATAAAAATAAAATATAAAATTATGAAAAATAAAGAATAAATAATAAATAATAAATAATAAATAATGAATAATAAATAATAAATGATAAATAATAAATAATAAATAATAAATAATAAATAATAAATAATAAATAATAAAAAATTAAAAATAAAAAATAAAAAAATAAAAATAAAAAAATTAATAGAAGAGAAATTAATATATAAGAAAATAATAAAAATAAAATATAAAATTATGAAAAATAAAGAATAAATAATAAATAATAAATAATGAATAATAAATAATAAATAATAAATAATAAATAATAAATAATAAAGAATAAAGAATAAATAATAAATAATAAATAATAAATAATTAAAAATAAAAAATAAAAAGTAAAAATAAAAAAATAAAAAATGAAAAAATTAATAGAAGAGAAATTAATATATAAGAAAATAATAAAAATAAAATGTAAAATTATGAAAAATAAAGAATAAAGAATAAAGAATAAAGAATAAATAATAAATAATAAATAATAAATAATAAATAATAAAGAATAAATAATAAAAAATTAAAAATAAAAAATAAAAAGTAAAATAAAAAAAAAATAAAAAAATTAATAAAAGAGAAATTAATATATAAGAAAATAATAAAAATAAAATATAAAATTATGAAAAATAAAGAATAAATAATAAATAATAAATAATGAATAATAAATGATAAATAATAAATAATAAATAATAAATAATAAATAATAAATGATAAATAATAAATAATAAATAATAAATAATAAAAAATAAATAATAAATATAAAAATAAAATAAAAATAAAATAAAGAAGAACACTTGAAAATAAAAAAGGGAAAAAAAATAATAAAAATAAAAGTAAAATAAAGAATAAATAATCAAAAGAGAAATAAAATTTAAAAAATAAAAATAAAAAATAAAAATTAAAATAATAAAAAGAAAAATTAAAATATAAAAAATAAAATATAAGAAAATACTAAAATATAAATAATAAAAATAGAAATAAAATTTAAAAATAAAAATAAAAAATAAAAATTAAAATAATAAAAATAAAAATTAAAATATAAAAAATAAAATATAAGAAAATACTAAAATATAAAAAATTAAAAATATAATAAATAAAATAATAACGAAGAAAATAAAAAAATAAAAAAAAATAAAATAAATAAAAAAAGAATAAGCAATAATAAAAATAAAAAATAAAAAAAAAATAAAAATAATAAAAAAATAAAAAATAAGAAATAAAAAATAGAAAATAAAAATAAAAAATAAAAAATAAGAAATAAAAAATAAAACATAAAAAATAATAAATAATAAATAGAAAATAAGAAATAAGAAATAAAAAATAAGAAATAAAAAATAAAAAATAAAAAATAAAAATAAGAAATAAGAAATAAAAAATAAGAAACAAAAAATAACAAAATAAGAAATAAAAAAATAAAAAATAAGAAATAAAAAATAAAAAATAAGAAATAAAAAATAACAAAATAATGAAAAATAAGAAATAAGAAATAAAAAATAACAAAATAAATAATGAAAAATAAGAAATAAGAAATAAAAAATAAGAAATAAAAAATAAAAAATTAAAAAAAATAAAAAAAATAACAAAATAATAAATAAAAAATAACAAAATAAAAAAAAAAATAATAAATAAAAAATAAGAAAATAAAAAATAAAAAATAAAAAATAAAATGTAAAAATAACAAAATAAAAAATAAAAAATAAAAAATAAAAAATAAAAAATAAAAAATAAAAAATAAAAAATAAAAAATAAGAAATAAAAAATAAAAAATAAAAAATAAAAAATAAGAAATAAAAAATAAGAAATAAAAAATAAAAAATAAAAAATAAGAAATAAAAAGAAATAAAAAATAACAAAAGAAATAAGAAAATAAGAAATAACAAATAAAAAATAAAAAACTAAAAAAATAAAAAAAAATAAAAAATAAAAAATAAAAAATAAAAAATAAAAAAAAATAAAAAAATAAAAAATAAGAAATAAAAATAAAAAATAAGAAATAAAAAAATAAAAATAAAAAATAAAAAATAAGAAATAAAAAATAACAAAATAAAAATAAAAAATAAGAAATGAAGAATAAAAAATAAAAAATAACAAAATAAAAAATAAAAAATAAAATAAAAATAAACAATAAGAAATAAAAAATAAAAAATAAAAAATGAAAAATAAGAAATAAAAAATAACAAAATAAAAAAAATAAGAAATAAAAAATAACAAAATAAAAAAAAGAAATAATGAATAAAAATAAAAAATAAGAAATAAAAAATAAAAAATAATAATAATGAAAAAAAAAATAAAAAATAAAAATATAAAAAATAAGAAATAAGAAATAAAAAATAAAAAATAAAAAATAAAAAATAAGAAATAAAAAATAACAAAACAAAAAATAAAAAATAAGAAAAAAAAAAGAAATAAAAAATAAGAAATAAAAAATAATAAATAATAAATAGAAAATAAGAAATAAAAAATAAAAAATAAAAAATAACAAAATAAAAAATAAAAAATAAGAAATAAAAAATAACAAAATAAAAATAAAAAAAAAAAATAAAGAATAAAGAATAAAAAAAAAATAACAAAATAAAAAATAAAAAATAAAATAAAAATAAACAATAAGAAATAAAAAATAAAAAATAAAAAATGAAAAATAAGAAATAAAAAATAACAAAATAAAAAATAAAAAATAAGAAATAAAGAATAAAAAAAAAATAACAAAATAAAAAATAAAAAATAAAATAAAAATAAACAATAAGAAATAAAAAATAACAAATAAAAAATGAAAAATAAGAAATAAAAAATAACAAAATAAAAAATAAAAAATAAGAAATAAAAAATAAACAATAAAAAAATAAGAAATAAAAAATAACAAAATAAAAAAATAAGAAATAAAAAATAACAAAATAAAAAAATAAAAAATAAAAAATAACAAAATAAAAAATAAGAAATAAAAAATAACAAAATAAAAAATAATAAATAAAAAATAAAAAATAAAAAATAAGAAATAAGAAATAAAAAATAAAAAATAAAAATAAAAATAAAAATAAAATAAAAAAGAAAAGAACAAATAATAAAAAATAAAAAATAAAAATTATAAATAAGAAAATAAATAGAAAAAATAAAATATAAAAAATAAAAACAATAAATAAGAAAATAATAAATAATAAAATTAAAAATAAAAATAAAAATAAAAAATAATTTAAAAGAATAATAAAATAATAAAAAATAATAAATAAGAAAATAAGTAATAAAATAATAAAATTCCACAAAAAATCACAAAAATTCCCCCAAAAATCCCCAAAAATTCCCCAAAAAATCTCCCAAAAAATCCCAAAAAAATTCCCTAGAAATTCCCAAAAAAATCCCCAAAAATCCCCAAAAAATCCCAAAAAAATCCCTAAAAAATCCTTAAAATATCCCCTAAAAAATCCCCAAAAAATCCCCAAAAAATCCCAAAAAAATCCCATAAAAATCCCCAAAAAACCCCCAAAAATCCCCCAAAAATCCCAAAAAATCCCCAAAAAATCCCTAAAAAATCCCCAAAATATCCCCTAAAAAATCCCCAAAAAATCCCCAAAAAAATCCCAAAAAATCCCCGAAAAATCCCCAAAAAATCCCAAAAAAATCCCAAAAAAATCTCTAAAAATCCCCAAAAAATCCCCAAAAAATCCCCCAAAAATTCCCAAAAATTCCCCAAAAATCCCTAAAAAATCCCCAAAAAATCCCCAAAAAATTCCCAAAAAATCCCATAAAAATCCAAAAAAATCCCCAAAAAATCCCCAAAAAAATCCCAAAAAATCCCCAAAAAATCCCTAAAAAATCCCCAAAATATCCCCAAAAAATCCCCAAAAAATCCCCAAAAAATCCCCCAAAAATCCCCAAAAAATCCCAAAAAAATCCCAAAAAAATCTCTAAAAATCCCCAAAAAATCCCCAAAAAATCCCCAAAAATCCCTAAAAATCCCCAAAAAATCCCAAAAAAATCTCCAAAAAATCTCCAAAAATCCCCAAAAAAATCCACAAAAAATCCCAAAAAATCCCCGAAAAATCTCCAAAAAATCCCCAAAAAGTCCCTAAAAAATCCCCAAAAAATCTCCAAAAAATTCCCCAAAAATCCCAAAAAAATCTCCAAAAAATCCCCCAAAAATCCCCAAAAAATCCCCAAAAAATCCCAAAAAAATTCCCTAGAAATTCCCCAAAAAATCCCCAAAAATCCCCAAAAAATCCCCAAAAATCCCCCAAAAAACCCAAAAAAATCCCCCAAAAAATCCCAAAAAATTCCCCAAAAATCCCCAAAAATTCCACAAAAAATCCCTCAAAAATCCCCCAAAAATTCCCAAAAAATCCCCAAAAAATCCCAAAAAAATCCCATAAAAATCCCCAAAAATCCCCCAAAAATCCCCAAAAAATCCCTTAAAAATCCCAAAAAAATCCCCAAAAAATCCCAAAAAAATCCCTAAAAAGTCTCTAAAAATCCCCAAAAAATCCCCCAAAAATCCCAAAAAAATCCCAAAAAAATCTCTAAAAATCCCCAAAAAATCCCCAAAAAATCCCCAAAACTCCCCAAAAAATCCCAAAAAATTCCCAAAAAATCCCATTAAAATCCCCAAATATCCCCAAAAAATCCCCAAAAAATCCCCAAAAAATCCCAAAAAATCCCCGAAAAATCCCCAAAAAATCCCCAAAAAATCCCTAAAAAATCCAAAAAAAATCCCCAAAAAATCCCTAAAAAATCCCAAAAAATCCCCAAAAAATCCCCAAAAATCCCCCAAAAATCCCAAAAAATCCCCAAAAAATCCCTAAAAAATCCCCAAAATATCCCCTAAAAATCCCCAAAAAATCCCCAAAAAGTCCCCAAAAAATCCCCAAAAAATCCCCGAAAAATCCCCAAAAATCTCCAAAAAATCCCAAAAAATCCCCAAAAAATCCCAAAAAATCCCCAAAAAATCCCAAAAAAATCCCCAAAAAATCCCCAAAAAATCCCCCAAAAATCCCAAAAAAATCCCCAAAAAACCCCCAAAAAATCCCCAAAAAATCCCCAAAAATCCCCAAAAAATCCCCAAAAAAATTCCCCACAGAATTCCCCAAAAAATCCCCAAAAATCCCCAAAAAATCCCCAAAAATCCCCCAAAAAACCCAAAAAAATCCCCCAAAAAATCCCAAAAAATTCCCCAAAAATCCCCAAAAATTCCACAAAAAATCCCTCAAAAATCCCCCAAAAATTCCCAAAAAATCCCAAAAAATCCCCAAAAAATCCCTAAAAATCCCCAAAAATCCCCAAAAAATCCCAAAAAATCCCCAAAAAATCCCAAAAAATCCCCGAAAAATCCTATAAAAATCCCCAAAAAAATCCCAAAAATTCCCGAAAAAATCCCCAAAAATTCCCTAAAAAATCCCCCAAAAAATCCCAAAAAAATCCCCAAAAAATCCCCAAAAAATCCCCCAAAAAATCCCAAAAACTCCCAAAAAAATCCCCAAAAAATCCCAAAAAATCCCCAAAAAATCCCAAAAAAATCCCCAAAAAATCCCAAAAAATCCCCAAAAAATCCCCAAAAATCCCCAAAAATCTCCAAAAAATCCCCAAAAAATCCCCAAAAAATCCTCTAAAAATCCCCAAAAAATCCCAAAAAAATCCCAAAAAAATCCCCAAAAAATCCCCCAAAAATCCCAAATAATCCCCAAAAAAATCCCAAAAAAATCCCAAAAAATCCCCAAAAAATCCCCAAAAATCCCTAAAAAATCCCCAAAATATCCCAAAAAAATCCCCAAAAAATCCCAAAAAATCCCCGAAAAATCTCCAAAAAATCCCAAAAAAATCCCAAAAAAATCGCTAAAAATCCCCAAAAAATCCCCAAAAAATCCCCAAAAAATCCTATAAAAATCCCCAAAAAAATCCCCAAAAAATCCCAAAAAATCCCCAAAAATTCCCTAAAAAATCCCCAAAAAAATCCCAAAAAAATCCCAAAAATTCCCAAAAAATCCCCAAAAATCCCTAAAAAATCCCTAAAAATTCCCCAAAAAATCCCCAAAAAATCCCAAAAAAATCCCAAAAAAATCCCTAAAAAAATCCCAATAAATCCCAAAAAAATCATCAAAAAATCCCAAAAAATCCCCAAAAAATCCCAAAAAAATCCCAAAAAAATCCCAAAAAAATCTCTAAAAATCCCCAAAAAATCCCAAAAAAATCCCCAAAAATCCCCAAAAAATCCTCAAAAAATCCCTAAAAAATCCCCTAAAAAATCCCCAAAAAATCCCCAAAAAATTCCCAAAAAATCCCATAAAAATCCAAAAAAATCCCCAAAAAATCCCCCAAAAAATCCCAAAAAAATCCCTAAAAAAATCCCAATAAATCCCCAAAAAATCCCCAAAAATCCCCAAAATTTTGGACCCACCTTATACTTGGCGTTGGCGACTCCGCTGCTCCTCCAGCGGACGGTGTAGAAGCGCAATTCCGGGGATTTCTGGTTTTTCGGGATGGAGTTGTCGGCCCACGTGACCCGGACGGATTCCGGGCCCAAGGGCGTGGCCTGGACGCCGACGGGGGGGAGCATGGGGGCGGCAAAATCTGGGAATGCCGTCGGGAAAGGGTCAAGGAGAGGAGAGAAATCAACGTCCGAAGCCTCGGCGGGATCTTGGAATTCCAAGGGAAAAATTGGGAATAATAAAATGGAAATAAAATGGAAATAAAATGGAAATAAAATGGAAATAAAATTGAAATAAAATTGAAATAAAATTGAAATAAAATGGAAATAAAATGGAAATAAAATGGAAATAAAATTGAAATAAAATGGAAATAAAATTGAAATAAAAGCGAAATAAAATGGAAATAAAATGGAAATAAAATGGAAATAAAATGGAAATAAAATCGAAATAAAATGGAAATAAAATGGAAATAAAATTGAAATAAAATCGAAATAAAATCAAAATAAAAGCGAAATAAAATTGAAATAAAATCGAAATAAAAGCGAAATAAAAGCAAAATAAAATTGAAATAAAATGGAAATAAAATCGAAATAAAAGCAAAATAAAATTGAAATAAAATGGAAATAAAATTGAAATAAAATGGAAATAAAATCGAAATAAAATGGAAATAAAATGGAAATAAAATTGAAATAAAAGCGAAATAAAATGGAAATAATTTGGAAATAAAATTGAAATAAAATGGAAATAAAATGGAAATAAAATTGAAATAAAATTGAAATAAAATCGAAATAAAGTCGAAATAAAAGTGAAATAAAATTAAAATAAAGTTGAAATATAATCGAAATAAAATGGAAATAAAATCAAAATAAAAGCGAAATAAAATGGAAATAAAATGGAAATAAAATGGAAATAAAATCGAAATAAAATGGAAATAAAAGCGAAATAAAATCGAAATAAAATCAAAATAAAATCAAATAAAAGCAAAATAAAATCGAAATAAAATCAAAATAAAATTGAAATAAAATCAAAATAAAATCGAAATAAAATCGAAATAAAATTGAAATAAAATCAAAATAAAATCGAAATAAAAGCAAAATAAAATCGAAATAAAAGCAAAATAAAATCGAAATAAAATCGAAATAAAAGCAAAATAAAAGCGAAATAAAATCAAAATAAAAGCAAAATAAAAGCAAAATAAAAGCAAAAAATGGTAACGATGGGTTGAAGGGAAGATGAAAAATAGGGAATAAGAGAGAGAGTTAATGGGAAAAAAAGGGAGAAAATTCCTGATTTTCTGGGATTTTTTTTAGGGAAATTTGGGGGATTTTGAGGGAATTTTTTGAGGAATTTTTGGGGATTTTTTGGGATTTTTTGGGATTTTTTGGGGTTTTTTTGGGATTTTTGGGGATTTTTGGGAATTTTGGGGGGATTCTTGGGATTTTTGGGGGATATTTTGGGGGATATTTGGGGAATTTTTTAGGGATCTTTGGGAATTTTTGGGGATTTTTTTTGGATTTTTGGGGGATTTTTTTGGAATTTTTGGGGAATTTTTTCAGGGATTTTTGGGAATTTTTGTGGGATTTTTTGGGGATTTTGGGGGGATTTTTGGGGGGATTTGTTTTGAATTTTGGGGGAATTTTTGGGGATTTTTGGGAATTTTTGGGGGAATTTTGGGGAATTTTGGGGGATTTTTTTTGGAGATTTTTGGGGGATTTTTGGGAATTTTTGGGGGATTTTGGGGAATTTTTGGGGATTATTTGGGGATTTTTGGGGGTATTTTGGGGGGAATTTTTTTGGAATTTTTGGGAAATTTTGGGGGAGTTTTTGGGGAATTTTTGGGGGATTTTTAGGGATTTTTGGGGATTTTTTTTTTATTTTTGGGGGATTTTTTGGGAATTTTTGGGAAATTTTGGGGATTTTTTGGGATTTTTTTTGGATTTTTTTTGGATTTTTGGGGGATTTTTCTTGAATTTTTGGTGAATTTTGGGGGGATTTTGGGGAATTTTTGGGGGAATTTTTGGGGATTTTTTTGGGAATTTTTGGGGAATTTCTTCCTAAAATGTTGGGATCTGAAAATTCCCGGCTTTTTTCCCGGAATTCCCAGCTCACCCGTCATGGATCTGGTGGTGGCGCTCTCGTAGAGGGGGATCCCCTCCCCCATGTGGTTGAAGGCCTTCAAGGAGATCACGTAGTGGGAACTGGGCTCTGGAAAAAAACAAAAAAAACATGGAAAAGCGGGGAAAAAAAACATGGAAAAGGGAAAACGCCTGCGGGGCCTGCGAGACCTTTGTGGGGCCTTTGAGGCCTGTGAGGCCTTTGAGGCCTGTGGGGCCTGCGGGGCCTTTGTGGGGCCTTTGAGGCCTGTGAGGCCTTTGAGGCCTTTTGGGCCTGTTGGGCCTATGGGGCTTTTGGGGCCTATGAGGCCTGTGCGGCCTTTGAGGCCTGTGGGGCCTTTGTGGGGCCTGTGAGGCCTTTGTGGCATCTCTGGGGCCTATGGGGCCTGTGAGGCCTATAAAGCCTGTGAGGCCTATGGGGCCATATGGGACCTGTGAGGCCTGTGAGGCCTACAAGGCCTGTGAGGTCTATGGGTCCATATGGGGCCTGTGAGGCCTATAAGACCTGTGAGGCCTGTAGGGTCTGTGAAGCCTATGGGGGCCTGTGAGGCCTATAAAGCCTTTGAGGCCTATGAGGCCTGTGAGGCCTATAGGGCCTGTGAAGCCTGTGAGGCCTATGAGGCCTGTGAGGCCTACAAAGCCTTTGAGGCCTACAAGGCCTGTGAGGCCTATGAGACCACATGAGGCCTGCGAGGCCTACAAAGCCTTTGAGGCCTACAAAGCCTTTGAGGCCTACAAGGCCTTTGAGGCCTATAAGGCCTGTGAGGCCTATAGGGCCTGTGAAGCCTGTGAGGCCTATGAGGCCTGTGAGGCCTACAAAGCCTTTGAGGCCTACAAGGCCTGTGAGGCCTATGGGACCAAATGGGGCCAGTGAGGCCTACAAGGCCTGTGAGGCCTATGAGGCCTACAAGAACTGTGAGGCCTACAAGGCCTATAAAGCCTGTGAGGCCTACAAGGCCTGTGAGGCCTGTGAGACCACACGAGGCCTGCGAGGCCTACAAAGCCTTCGAGGCCTACAAGGCCTCTCCAACCTCCCTTCTCCAAACCCAACACAATCCCTGAGGCGAATCCCTTTCCCCCCCAAGCCCCGAATCCCGGGAAAACTTCCCTCACCCAAGTTTTCTATGGAATAATAACGCTGCTTGTTGTCCACCCGCACGGTCTCGGCGTAGGGGCTGCCGACGCCGTAGCCGATGATGTAGCCGCGGACCACCACGTTGGGGTTCAAGGGCGGCGTCCAGGTCATCACGATGCCGGTGGCCAAGGGCCGGACGTGGAGGGAACTGGGTTGGTCGGGCACTTGGGATTCTGGAATTCCCAGGAAAAAAAAATAGTGGGAATTAAGCTTTAGCGGGCCCGGAATTCCCGGGATTTTTTAGAGGATTTTTCTGAAATTTTTAGAGAATTTTCCCGAAATTTTTAGAGATTTTTCCCAAAATTTTTAGAGAATTTTCCCGAATTTTTTAGAGAATTTTCCTGAAATTTTTAGAGAATTTTTCCAATATTTTTAGAGAATTTTCCCAAATTTTTTAGAGAATTTTCCCAATATTTTTTAGAGAATTTTCCCGAAATTTTTAGAGAATTTTCCTGAAATTTTTAGAGATTTTTCCTGAAATTTTTAGAGAATTTTCCCGAAATTTTTAGAGAATTTTCCCAATATTTTTAGAGAATTTTCCCGAAATTTTTAGAGAATTTTCCCAATATTTATTTGAATATTTTCCCAGAATTTTCCCAATATTTTCAGAGAATTTTCCCAATATTTTAATTTAATTTTCCCAACATTTTCATCCAATTTTTCCAATATTTTAATCCAATTTTCCCAATATTTTCAGAGAATTTTCCCCAAATTTTTAGAGAATTTTCCCAAATTTTCAGTGAATTTTCCCAAAATTTTTAGAGATTTTTCCTGAAATTTTTAGAGATTTTTCCTGAAATTTTTAGAGAATTTTCCTGAAATTTTTAGAGAATTTTCCCGAAATTTTTAGAGAATTTTCCCAATATTTTTAGAGAATTTTCCCAATATTTATTTGAATATTTTCCCAGAATTTTCCCAATATTTTCAGAGAATTTTCCCAATATTTTAATTTAATTTTCCCAACATTTTCATCCAATTTTTCCAATATTTGCAGCCAATTTTCCCAATATTTTTCAAGGATTTTCCCAACATTTTATTTGAATAATTTCCCAATATTTTCATAGAATTTTCCCCAAATTTTTAGAGACTTTTCCAAAATTTTTTGAGGATTTTCCCAATATTTTTAGAGATTTTTCCCAATATTTTTAGAGATTTTTCCCAATATTTTTAGAGAATTTTCCCAATATTTTCAGTGAATTTTCCCACTATTTTCAGTGAATTATCCCAATATTTTCAGAGCATTTTCCCAAAATTTTTAGAGAATTTTCCCGAATTTTTTAGAGAATTTTTCCAATATTTTTAGAGAATTTTCCCCAAATTTTCAGAGAATGTTCCCAAAATTTTTAGAGAATTTTCCCAATATTTTTAGAGAATGTTCCCAAAATTTTTAGAGGATTTTCCCAATATTTTTTAAAGATTTTTCCCAATATTTTAATCCAATTTTCCCACTATTTTCAGAGGATTTTCCCGATATTTATTTGAATATTTTCCCAGAATTTTCCCAGTATTTTCAGAGAATTTTCCCAATATTTTCAGAGAATTTTCCCAAAATTTTTAGAGAATTTTCCCGAAACTTTTATAGAATTTTTTCCAAAATTTTTAGGGATTTTCCCCAATATTTTCAGAGAATTTTCCTGAAATTTTTAGAGAATTTTTCCAATATTTTCAGAGAATTTTCCCAATATTTTTAGAGGATTTTCCCAATATTTTCATCCAATTTTCCCAATATTTTTTAGAGATTTTTCCCAATATTTTAATCCAATTTTCCAATATTTTTAGAGAATTTTCCCCAAATTTTTAGAGATTTTTCCTGAAATTTTTAGAGAATTTTCCCGAAATTTTTAGAGAATTTTCCCAAAATTTTTTAGAGAATTTACCCAATATTTTATTATGGAATTTTCCCCAAATTTTTAGAGGATTTTTCCAAAATTTTTAGAGAATTTTCCCAAATTTTCAGAGAATTTTCCCAAAATTTTTAGAGACTTTTCCGAAATTTTTAGAGAATTTTCCCAATATTTTTAGAGAATTTTCCCAATATTTTCAGAGAATTTTCCCAATATTTTCCCAGAATTTTCCCAATATTTTTAGGGATTTTTCCCAATATTTTTAGAGAATTTTCCCGAATTTTTTAGAGAATTTTCCCAATATTTTCAGAGAATTTTCCCAATATTTTTAGAGAATTTTCCCAATATTTCCACAGAATTTTCCCCTAATTTACAGAGAATTTTCCCAGAATTTTTAGAGGATTTTTCCAATATTTTCAGAGAATTTTCCCAATATTTTTAGAGAATTTTCCCACTATTTTAGAGAATTTTCCCAACATTTTATTTGAATAATTTCCCAATATTTTCATAGAATTTTCCCCAAATTTTTAGAGAATTTTCCCCAAATTTTTAGAGAATTTTCCCAATATTTTCAGAGAATTTTCCCACTATTTTCAGTGAATTATCCCAATATTTCCACAGAATTTTCCCCTAATTTTCAGAGAATTTTCCCGAATTTTTTAGAGAATTTTCCCAACATTTTTAGGGATTTTCCCCAAATTTTCAGAGGATTTTCCCAATATTTTCAGAGGATTTTCCCAATATTTTCAGAGGATTTTCCCAATATTTTCAGAGAATTTTCCCAATATTTTCAGTGAATTTTCCCACTATTTTCCTCCAATTTTCCCAATATTAATTTGAATATTTTCCCAATATTTTCATCCAATTTTCCCACTATTTATTTGAATATTTCCCCCCTATTTTCCTCCAATATTCCCAATAATAATTTGAATATTTTCCCACTATTTTCCCAGAATTTTCCCACTATTTTCCTCCAATTTTCCCACTATTTATTTGAATTTTTTCCCACTATTTTCATCCAATTTTCCCACTATTTATTTGAATATTTTCCCACTATTTTCCCAGTATTTTCCCAACATTTATTTGAATATTTTCCCACTATTTTCATCCAATTTTCCCAATATTTATTTGAATATTTTTCCCTATTTCCATCCAATATTCCCACTATTTATTTGAATATTTTCCCACTATTTTCACCCAATTTTCCCAACATTTATTTGAATATTTTCCCACTATTTTCCTCCAATTTTCCCACTATTTTAAGACAATATTCCCAATATTTATTTGAATATTTTCCCACTATTTTCATCCATTTTTCCCAATATTTATTTGAATATTTTCCCCTGTTTTCACCCAATTTTCCCACTATTTATTTGAATATTTCCCTCCTATTTTCCTCCAATATTCCCAATAATAATTTGAATATTTTCCCACTATTTTCATCCAATTTTCCCTCTATTTATTTGAATATTTTCCCACTATTTTCATCCAATTTTCCCACTATTTATTTGAATATTTTCCCACTATTTCCATCCAATTTTCCCACTATTTATTTGAATATTTTCCCCCTATTTTCCCTCAATATTCCCTCTATTTATTTGAATATTTTCCCACTATTTTCACCCAATTTTCCCACTATTTATTTGAATATTCTCCCACTATTTTCATCCAATTTTCCCACTATTTTCCCAGAATATTCCCAATAATAATTTGAATATTTTCCCACTATTTTCCCAGAATTTTCCCACTATTTTCATCCAATTTTCCCAATATTTATTTGAATATTTTCCCCTGTTTTCACCCAATTTTCCCACTATTTATTTGAATATTTTCCCAATATTTTCATCCAATTTTCCCACTATTTATTTGAATATTTCCCCCCTATTTTCCTCCAATATTCCCAATAATAATTTGAATATTTTCCCACTATTTTCCCAGAATTTTCCCACTATTTTCCTCCAATTTTCCCACTATTTATTTGAATTTTTTCCCACTATTTTCATCCAATTTTCCCACTATTTATTTGAATATTTTCCCACTATTTTCCCAGTATTTTCCCACTATTTATTTGAATATTACCCCACTATTTTCATCCAATTTTCCCACTATTTATTTGAATATTTTCCCACTATTTTCCTCCAAATTTCCCACTATTTATTTGAATATTTTCCCACTATTTTCCTCCAAATTTCCCACTATTTATTTGAATATTTTCCCACTATTTTAATAGAATTTTCCCAATATTTATTTGAATATTTTCTTCCTATTTCCATCCAATTTTCTCACTATTTTAAGACAATATTCCCAATATTAATTTGAATATTTTCCCACTATTTTCATCCAATTTTCCCACTATTTTAAGACAATATTCCCAATATTTATTTGAATATTTTCCCACTATTTTCCCAGAATTTTCCCAATATTTTCATCCAATTCTCCCACTATTTATTTGAATTTTTTCCCCCTATTTTCACCCAATTTTCCCACTATTTATTTGAATATTTTCCCCCTTTTTTCACCCAATTTTCCCAATATTTATTTGAATATTTTCCCACTATTTTCCCAGAATTTTCCCAATATTTATTTGAATATTTTCCCAATATTTTCCTCCAATTTTCCCAATATTTATTTGAATATTTCCCCAATATTTTCATCCAATTTTCCCAATATTTTCATCCAATTTTCCCACTATTTATTTGAATATTTTCCCAGAATTTTCCCACTATTTTCACAGAATTTTCCCAACATTTATTTGAATATTTTCCCCCTATTTTCCTCCAATTTTCCCACTATTTATTTGAATATTTTCCCAATATTTTCCTCCAATATTCCCACTATTTATTTGAATATTTTCCCACAATTTTCATCCAATATTCCCAATATTTATTTGAATATTTTCCCACTATTTTCATCCAATTTTCCCACTATTTTCCTCCAATTTTCCCACTATTTATTTGAATATTTTCCCAATATTTTCATCCAATTTTCCCACTATTTATTTGAATATTTTCCCACTATTTTCCTCCAATTTTCCCACTATTTTAAGACAATATTCCCATTATTAATTTGAATATTTTCCCAGAATTTTCCCACTATTTTCCTCCAATTTTCCCACTATTTATTTGAATATTTCCCCCCTATTTTCCTCCAATATTCCCAATATTAATTTGAATATTTTCCCACTATTTTCCTCCAATTTTCCCAATATTAATTTGAATATTTTCCCACTATTTTCATCCAATTTTCCCACTATTTATTTGAATATTTCCCCACTATTTTCCTCCAATTTTCCCACTATTTATTTGAATTTTTTCCCACTATTTTCCTCCAATTTTCCCAACATTTATTTGAATATTTTCCCTCTATTTTCATCCAATTTCCCCACTATTTTCACCCAATTTTCCCACTATTTATTTGAATATTTCCCCACTATTTTCACCCAATTTTCCCACTATTTATTTGAATATTTTCCCACTATTTTCCTCCAATTTTCCCAATATTTATTTGAATTTTTTCCCACTATTTTCCTCCAATTTTCCCACTATTTATTTGAATATTTTCCCACTATTTTCACCCAATTTTCCCAACATTTATTTGAATATTTTCCCACTATTTTCCTCCAATTTTCCCACTATTTTAAGACAATATTCCCAATATTAATTTGAATATTTTCCCACTATTTTCCTCCAATTTTCCCAACATTTATTTGAATATTTCCCCCCTATTTTCTTCCAATATTCCCAATAATAATTTGAATTTTTTCCCACTATTTTCCCTCAATTTTCCCAACATTTATTTGAATTTTTTCCCACTATTTTCCTCCAATTTTCCCAACATTTATTTGAATATTTTCCCACTATTTTCCCTCAATATTCCCACTATTAATTTGAATATTTCCCCCCTATTTTCCTCCAATATTCCCAATAATAATTTGAATTTCCCCCCCCATTTTTTCCCCCAATATTCCCAATATTTCCCTCCAATTCCCCCCAAATTTCCCCCCCATTTTTCCCACTTTCCCAGCCCATTTTTCCCCCTCTTCCCACCCTTTTTTTCCCGGGAATTCCGTTACCATCCAGGTCGTTCTCCGGCGTCTCCGCCGTCACCCATTCCGAGGCCGGGCCCGTCCCGTTCACCGTCATGGCCGACACCTGGAAGCTGTACTGGCTGCCCTTTTCCAACCCTGGAAACCCCAAAAAATGGGAATATCAACCCAAAAAACCAGGAAAATAATTGAACCAAAAAAAATCAGATTTCGGTGCTTTTTTTAACCTATTTTGGCTTTTTTTCCGTGATTTTTCCCTTTTTTCCATCCATTTTTTCCCATCTGTTTGTTCTCATTTTTCCATCTTTTTTCCATCTATTTTTCCTTGTTTTCCATCTATTTTTCCTTAATTTTCATTTTTCCTATTTTCCATCTATTTTTCCCTTTTTTCCCTCTATTTTTCCATTTTTTTCACCAATTTTTCCATTTTTCCATTTATTTTCCATCTTTTTTCCATCTATTTTTCCTTAATTTTCATTTTTCCTTTTTTCCATCTATTTTTCTTTTTTTTCACCATTTTTTCCCTTTTTCCCTCTATTTTCCCTTTTTTTCCATCTATTTTTCCTTAATTTTCATTTTTCCTATTTTCCATCAATTTTTCCTTTTTTTCCCTCTATTTTTCCCTTTTTTTCACCAATTTTTCCATTTTTCCATCTATTTTTCCTTCTTTTCCATCCATTTTTCCTTAATTTTCATTTTTCCTATTTTCCACCTATTTTTCCTTTTTTCCCTCTATTTTTCCTTGTTTTCCATCTATTTTTCCTTAATTTTCATTTTTCATTTTTCCCTCTATTTTTCCTTATTTTCCACCAATTTTTCCCTTTTTTCCATCTATTTTTCCTTAATTTTCATTTTTCCTATTTTCCATCAATTTTTCCTTGTTTTCCCTCTATTTTTCCTTTTTTTCCCTCTATTTTCCATTTTTCCATCTATTTTTATTTGTTTTCCACCCATTTTTCCTTAATTTTAATTTTTCCTTTTTTCCATCTATTTTTCCTTATTTTCCATCTTTTTTCAATCTATTTTTCCTTAATTTTCATTTTTCCTTATTTTCCATCAATTTTTCCTTTTTTTCCCTCTATTTTTCCCTGTTTTTCCATCTATTTTTCCATTTTTCCACCTAATTTTTTTCCATCGATTTTTCCATTTTTTCCACCAATTTTTCCTTCTTTTCCATCCATTTTTCCTTAATTTTCATTTTTCCTTTTTTTCCACCTATTTTTCCCTTTTTTCCATCTATTTTCCCTTTTTTTCCATCTATTTTTCCTTAATTTTCATTTTTCCTATTTTCCACCAATTTTTCCTTTTTTCCCTCTATTTTTCCTTTTTTCACCAATTTTTCCATTTTTCCACCAATTTTTCCTTATTTTCCATCCATTTTTCCTTAATTTTCATTTTTCATTTTTCCCTCTATTTTTCTATTTTTTTCCCTCTATTTTTCCTTCTTTTCCATCCATTTTTCCTTAATTTTCATTTTTCATTTTTTCCCTCTATTTTTCTATTGTTTTACCTCTATTTTTCCTTTTTTCACCAATTTTTCCATTTTTCCATCTATTTTTATTTGTTTTCCATCCATTTTTCCTTAATTTTCATTTTTCCTGATTTTCCACCATTTTTTCCATTTTTCCATTTATTTTTCCATCTTTTTTCCATCTATTTTTCCTTAATTTTCATATTTCCTTTTTTCCATCTATTTTTCCTTTTTTTCACCAATTTTTCCTTTTTTCCATCTATTTTTCCTTGTTTTCCATCTATTTTTCCTTAATTTCCATTTTTCCTTTTTTTCCCATTTATTTTCCATTTTTTTCCCTCCATTTTCCCTTTTTCCATCTATTTTTCCTTAATTTTCATTTTTCCTATTTTCCATCAATTTTTCCTTTTTTTCCCTCTATTTTTCCCTTTTTTTCACCAATTTTCCCTTTTTTCCACCAATTTTTCCTTATTTTCCATCCATTTTTCCTTAATTTTCATTTTTCCTGATTTTCCACCATTTTTTCCATTTTTCCATTTATTTTCCATCTTTTTTCCATCTATTTTTCCTTAATTTTCATTTTTCCTTTTTTCCATCTATTTTTCTTTTTTTTCACCATTTTTTCCCTTTTTCCCTCTATTTTCCCTTTTTTTCCATCTATTTTTCCTTAATTTTCATTTTTCATTTTTTCCCTCTATTTTTCCTTATTTTCCACCAATTTTTCCCTTTTTTCCATCTATTTTTCCTTAATTTTCATTTTTCCTATTTTCCATCAATTTTTCCTTGTTTTCCCTCTATTTTTCCTTTTTTTCCCTCTACTTTCCATTTTTCCATCTATTTTTATTTGTTTTCCACCCATTTTTCCTTAATTTTCATTTTCCCTTTTTTCCATCTATTTTTCCTTATTTTCCATCTTTTTTCAATCTATTTTTCCTTAATTTTCATTTTTCCTTATTTTCCATCAATTTTTCCTTTTTTTCCCTCTATTTTTCCCTGTTTTTCCATCTATTTTTCCATTTTTCCACCTAATTTTTTTCCATCGATTTTTCCATTTTTTCCACCAATTTTCCTTGTTTTCCATCCATTTTTCCTTAATTTTCATTTTTCATTTTTTCCCCTTTATTTTTCCTTTTTTCCACCAATTTTCCTTGTTTTCCATCCATTTTTCCTTAATTTTCATTTTTCCTTTTTTCCACCATTTTTTCCTTTTTTTTCCCATTAATTTTTCCTTTTTCCCACCAATTTTCCCTTTTTTTCCATTTATTTTTCCTTTTTTTCCTCTATTTTTCCTTGTTTTCCATCCATTTTTCCTTAATTTTCATTTTTCCTTTTTTTCCACCTATTTTTCCCTTTTTTCCATCTATTTTCCCTTTTTTTCCATCTATTTTTCCTTAATTTTCATTTTTCCTATTTTCCACCAATTTTTCCTTTTTTCCCTCTATTTTTCCTTTTTTCACCAATTTTTCCATTTTTCCACCAATTTTTCCTTATTTTCCATCCATTTTTCCTTAATTTTCATTTTTCATTTTTCCCTCTATTTTTCTATTTTTTTCCCTCTATTTTTCCTTCTTTTCCATCCATTTTTCCTTAATTTTCATTTTTCATTTTTTCCCTCTATTTTTCTATTGTTTTACCTCTATTTTTCCTTTTTTCACCAATTTTTCCATTTTTCCATCTATTTTTATTTGTTTTCCATCCATTTTTCCTTAATTTTCATTTTTCCTGATTTTCCACCATTTTTTCCATTTTTCCATTTATTTTTCCATCTTTTTTCCATCTATTTTTCCTTAATTTTCATATTTCCTTTTTTCCATCTATTTTTCCTTTTTTTCACCAATTTTTCCTTTTTTCCATCTATTTTTCCTTGTTTTCCATCTATTTTTCCTTAATTTCCATTTTTCCTTTTTTTCCCATTTATTTTCCATTTTTTTCCCTCCATTTTCCCTTTTTCCATCTATTTTTCCTTAATTTTATTTTCCCTATTTTCCACCAATTTTTCCTTTTTTCCCTCTATTTTTCCTTGTTTTCCATCTATTTTTCCTTAATTTTCATTTTTCATTTTTCCCTCTATTTTTCCTTATTTTCCACCAATTTTTCCCTTTTTTCCATCTATTTTTCCTTAATTTTCATTTTTCCTATTTTCCATCAATTTTTCCTTGTTTTCCCTCTATTTTTCCTTTTTTTCCCTCTATTTTCCATTTTTCCATCTATTTTTATTTGTTTTCCACCCATTTTTCCTTAATTTTAATTTTCCCTTTTTTCCATCTATTTTTCCTTATTTTCCATCTTTTTTCAATCTATTTTTCCTTAATTTTCATTTTTCCTATTTTCCATCAATTTTTCCTTTTTTTCCCTCTATTTTTCCCTTTTTTTCACCAATTTTCCCTTTTTTCCACCAATTTTTCCTTATTTTCCATCCATTTTTCCTTAATTTTCATTTTTCCTGATTTTCCACCATTTTTTCCATTTTTCCATTTATTTTCCATCTTTTTTCCATCTATTTTTCCTTAATTTTCATTTTTCCTTTTTTCCATCTATTTTTCTTTTTTTTCACCATTTTTTCCCTTTTTCCCTCTATTTTCCCTTTTTTTCCATCTATTTTTCCTTAATTTTCATTTTTCATTTTTTCCCTCTATTTTTCCTTATTTTCCACCAATTTTTCCCTTTTTTCCATCTATTTTTCCTTAATTTTCATTTTTCCTATTTTCCATCAATTTTTCCTTGTTTTCCCTCTATTTTTCCTTTTTTTCCCTCTACTTTCCATTTTTCCATCTATTTTTATTTGTTTTCCACCCATTTTTCCTTAATTTTCATTTTCCCTTTTTTCCATCTATTTTTCCTTATTTTCCATCTTTTTTCAATCTATTTTTCCTTAATTTTCATTTTTCCTTATTTTCCATCAATTTTTCCTTTTTTTCCCTCTATTTTTCCCTGTTTTTCCATCTATTTTTCCATTTTTCCACCTAATTTTTTTCCATCGATTTTTCCATTTTTTCCACCAATTTTCCTTGTTTTCCATCCATTTTTCCTTAATTTTCATTTTTCATTTTTTCCCCTTTATTTTTCCTTTTTTCCACCAATTTTCCTTGTTTTCCATCCATTTTTCCTTAATTTTCATTTTTCCTTTTTTCCACCATTTTTTCCTTTTTTTTCCCATTAATTTTTCCTTTTTCCCACCAATTTTCCCTTTTTTCCATTTATTTTTCCTTTTTTTCCTCTATTTTTCCATGTTTTCCATCCATTTTTCCTTAATTTTCATTTTTCCTATTTTCCACCTATTTTTCCTTTTTTCCCTCTATTTTTCCTTTTTTTCCATCCATTTTTCCTTAATTTTCATTTTTCATTTTTTCCCTCTATTTTTCCTTATTTTCCACCAATTTTCCTTCTTTTCCAACTATTTTTCCTTAATTTTCATTTTTCCTTGTTTTCCATCAATTTTCCCTTTTTTTCCATCTATTTTTCCATTTTCCCCTCTATTTTTCCTTTTTTCACCAATTTTTCCTTTTTTCCATCTATTTTTCCTTGTTTTCCATCTATTTTTCCTTAATTTCCATTTTTCCTTTTTTTCCCATTTATTTTCCATTTTTTTCCCTCCATTTTCCCTTTTTCCATCTATTTTTCCTTAATTTTCATTTTTCCTATTTTCCATCAATTTTTCCTTTTTTTCACTCTATTTTTCCCTTTTTTTCACCAATTTTCCCTTTTTTCCACCAATTTTTCCTTATTTTCCATCCATTTTTCCTTAATTTTCATTTTTCCTATTTTCCACCTATTTTTCCTTTTTTCCCTCTATTTTTCCTTTTTTTCCATCCATTTTTCCTTAATTTTCATTTTTCATTTTTTCCCTCTATTTTTCCTTATTTTCCACCAATTTTTCCCTTTTTTCCATCTATTTTTCCCTAATTTTCATTTTTCCTATTTTCCATCAATTTTTCCCTTTTTTCCCTCTATTTTTCCCTTTTTTTCACCAATTTTCCCTTTTTTCCACCAATTTTTCCTTATTTTCCATCTATTTTTCCTTAATTTTATTTTCCCTATTTTCCACCTATTTTTCCTTATTTTCCACCCATTTTTCCTTATTTCCCACCAATTTTTCCTTCTTTTCCATCCATTTTCCCTTAATTTTCATTTCCCCTTTTTTCCATCCATTTCTCCCACAAAGGGAAAAAAAAAAATCCCATTTTTCCCCTCCAAAAATCCCCATTTTTAGGCTAAAAAACCCCCCAAAATTCACATTTTTAGGCTAAAAAATCCCCCAAAATTCACATTTTTAGGCTAAAAAATCCCCAAAAATCCCCATTTTTAGGCTAAAAAATCCCCAAAAATCCCCATTTTTAGGCTAAAAAATCCCCAAAAATCCCCATTTTTAGGCTAAAAAATCCCCAAAAATCCCCATTTTTAGGCTAAAAAACCCCTCAAAATTCACATTTTTAGGCTAAAAAATCCCCAAAAATTCACATTTTTAGGCTAAAAAAATCCCCAAAAATTCACATTTTTAGGCTAAAAAACCCCCAAAAATCCCCATTTTTAGGCTAAAAAATCCCCAAAAATTCACATTTTTCGTCCTAAAAATCCCATTTTTTTGGGATTTCATTCCCAAAATTCCCAAAAATCTGGGATCAAAGCCACTGACCCGTGAACAGGTACCAGAGGTTGTTGGGTTCCAAGGTTTCCATCTCCCCTCGCCGGGCGGTTTTCCGGTGGCGGATTTTATATCCCGTCAGGAATCCGTTCTGGGATCCCGCCGGAGGCGGCAACCAGCTGACTTTGATGCTCTGGAAAACAGGGAATTTTTGGGGAATTTTTGGGGATTTTTTGGGATTTTTTGGGGGATTTTTTGGGGATTTTTTTTGGATTTTTGGGGATTTTTTGGGGAATTTTTGGGGATTTTTTGGGATTTTTGGGGATTTTTTTGGGATTTTGGGGGATTTTTTAGGGATTTTTGGGGGATTTTTTGAGGATTTTTAGGGAATTTTTTGGGGATTTTTTGGGGATTTTTGGGGGATTTTTTGGGGATTTTTGAGGGATTTTTTGGGGATTTTTAGGGATTTTTTGGGGATTTTTAGGGATTTTTGGGGGATTTTTTGGGGATTTTTTGGGGGATTTTTTGGGGATTTTTGAGGGATTTTTTGGGGATTTTTGGGGGTTTTTTGGGGATTTTTTGGGATTTTTTGGGGATTTTTTTGGGATTTTTTGGGGATTTTTTGGGGATTTTTTGGGGATTTTTTGGGATTTTTTGGGGATTTTGGGGGATTTTTTGGGGATTTTTTGGGGATTTTTTGGGGATTTTTTGGGGATTTTTTGGGGATTTTTTGGGGAATTTTTGGGGATTTTTTTGGGATTTTTAGGGAATTTTTGGGGGATTTTTATGGGGTTTTTAGGGATTTTTTGGGGGAATTTTTGGGGATTTTTTGGGGGATTTTGGGGGATTTTTAGGGAAATTTTGGGGGGATTTTTTGGGAATTTTGGGGAACTTTTGGGGGATTTTTAGGGATTTTTTGGGGGAATTTTTAGGGGATTTATAGGGGATTTTTTGGGGATTTTTTGGGGAATTTTTGGGGATTTATAGGCGATTTTTTGGGGATTTTTAGGGGATTTTTTGGGGATTTTTTGGGGAATTTTTGGGGATTTTTAGGGGATTTTTTGGGAATTTTTGGGGAATTTTGGGGGGATTTTTAGGGAAATTTTGGGGGGACTTTTTGGGAATTTTGGGGAACTTTTGGGGGATTTTTAGGGATTTTTTGGGGAATTTTTGGGGATTTTTAGGGGATTTTTTTGGGGAATTTTTGGGGATTTTTAGGGGATTTTTTTGGAATTTTTAGGGATTTTTGGGGGATTCGTGGGGGATTTTTAGAGGGTTTTTAGGGAATTTTTTGGGAATTTTTGGTGGATTTTTAGGGAATTTTAGGGAATTTTTAGGGGAGTTTTAGGGAATTTTGGGGGGAATTTTTGGGGATTTTTTGGGAATTTTTGGAGATTTTTAGGGGATTTTTTGGGGGGATTTTTTGGGGATTTTTTGGGAATTTTTTTGGAATTTTTTGGGGAATTTTTAGGGAATTTTTGGGGAAATTTTAGGGACTTTTAAGGGGATTTTTGGGGATTTTTAGGGGATTTTGGGGATTTTTGGAGAACTTTTAGGCTATTTTGGGGGGATTTTTAGGGAATTTTGGGGGATTTTTGGGGAATTTTTAAGGAATTTTTTGGGATAACGGGAGTTGGGAAAGCGGGTTTGGAATTGTCCCGGATCCAGGCCCCAAATCCCAATCCAGGCCCCAAATCCCAATCCAGGCCCCAAATCCCAATCCAGGCCCCAAATCCAGGCCCCAAATCCCAATCCAGGCCTCAAATCCCAATCCAGGCCCCACATCCAGGCCCTAAATCCCAATCCAGACCTCAAATCCCAATCCAGGCCCCAAATTCAGGCCCCAAATCCCAATCCAGGCCTCAAATCCCAATCCAGGCGCCAAATCCAGGCCCCAAATCCCAATCCAGGCCCCAAATCCCAATCCAGGATCCACTTCCAGGCCCCAAATCCCAATCCAGGCCCCACATCCAGCCCCCAAATCCCAATCCAGGCCTCAAATCTCAATCCAGTCCCCAAATCCAGGCCCCAAATCCAGGCCCCAAATCCCAATCCAGGCCCCAAATCCCAATCCAGGCCCCAAATCCCAATCCAGGCCTCACATCCAGGCTCCACATCCCAATCCAGACCCCAAATCCAGGCCCCAAATCCCAATCCAGGCCCCAAATCCAGGCCCCAAATCCCAATCCAGGCCCCAAATCCAGGCCCCAAATCTCAATCCAGGCCCCAAATCCCAATCCAGACCCCAAATCCAGGCCCCAAATCCCAATCCAGGCCCCAAATCCTGACCCAGGCCCCAAATCCAGGCCCCAAATCCCAATCCAGGCCCCAAATCCCAATCCAGGCCTCAAATCCAGACCCTAAATCCCAATCCAGGCCCCAAATCCAAGCCCCAAATCCCGATCCAGGCCCCACATCCAGGCCCCAAATCCCAATCCAGGCCCCAAATCCAGGCCCCAAATCCCAATCCAGGCCCCAAATCCCAATCCAGGCCCCAAATCCCAATCCAGGCCTCACATCCAGGCCCCAAATCCCAATCCAGACCCCAAATCCAGGCCCCAAAACCCAATCTAGGCCCCAAATCCAGGCCCCAAATCCCAATCCAGGCCCCAAATCCCAATCCAGGCCTCAAATCCAGACCCTAAATCCCAATCCAGGCCCCAAATCCAGGCCCCAAATCCCAATCTAGGCCTCCAATCCCGACCCAGGCCCCAAATCCAGGCCCCAAATCCCAATCCAGGCCCCAAATCCTGATCCAGGATCCCAATCCAGGCCCCAAATTCCAATCCAGGCCCCAAATCCCAATCCAGGCCCCAAATCCAGGCCCCAAATCCCAATCCAGGCCCCAAATCCCAATCTAGGCCCCAAATCCCAATCCAGGTCCCAAACCCAGGCCCCAAATCCCGATCCAGGCCTCAAATCCCAATCCAGGCCCCAAATCCCAATCCAGGCCTCAAATCCCAATCCAGGCCTCAAATCCAGACCCTAAATCCCAATCCAGGCCTCAAATCCAGACCCTAAATCCCAATCCAGGCCCCAAATCCAGGCCCCAAATCCCAATCCAGGCCCCAAATCCCGACCCAGGCCCCACATCCAGGCCCCAAATCCCAATCCAGGCCCCAAATCCCAATCCAGGCCCCAAATCCCGACCCAGGCCCCACATCCAGGCCCCAAATCCCAATCCAGGCCTCAAATCCCAATCCAGGCCTCAAATCCCGATCCAGGCCCCAAATCCCGATCCAGGCCCCAAATCCAGGCCCCAAATCCAGGCCCCAAATCCCAATCCAGGTCCCAAATCCCAATCCAGGCCCCAAATCCCGATCCAGGCCCCAAATCCCAATCCAGGCCCCAAATCCCAATCCAGGCCCCAAATCCAGGCCCCAAAACCCAATCTAGGCCCCAAATCCAGACCTCAAATCCCAATCCAGGCCCCAAATCCCAATCCAGGCCCCAAATCCAGGCCCCAAATCCCAATCCAGGCCCCAAATCCCAATCCAGGCCCCAAATCCCAATCCAGGCCCCAAATCCAGGCCCCAAAACCCAATCTAGGCCCCAAATCCCAATCCAGGCCTCAAATCCCAATCCAGGTCCCACATCCAGGCCCTAAATCCCAATCCAGGCCCCAAATCCCAATCCAGGCCCCAAATCCAGGCCCCAAATCCCAATCCAGGACCCAAATCCCGATCCAGGCCTCAAATCCCAATCCAGGCCCCAAATCCAGGCCCCAAATCCCAATCCAGGCCTCAAATCCTGATCCAGGCCCCAAATCCCAATCCAGGCCCCAAATCCAGGCCCCAAATCCCAATCCAGGCCCCAAATCCTGACCCAGGCCCCAAATCCAGGCCCCAAATCCCAATCCAGGCCCCAAATCCCAATCCAGGCCTCAAATCCAGACCCTAAATCCCAATCCAGGCCCCAAACCCAGGCCCCAAATCCCAATCCAGGCCCCAAATCCCAATCCAGGCCCCAAATCCCAATCCAGGTCCCAAACCCAGGCCCCAAATCCCGATCCAGGCCCCAAATCCCAATCCAGGCCCCAAATCCCAATCCAGACCTCAAATCCAGACCCCAAATCCCAATCCAGGCCCCAAATCCAGGCCCCAAATCCCAATCCAGGTCCCAAATCCCAATCCAGGCCCCAAATCCCGATCCAGGCCCCAAATCCCAATCCAGGCCCCAAATCCCAATCCAGGCCCCAAATCCAGACCCCAAATCCCAACCCAGGCCCCAAATCCAGGCCCCAAATCCCAATCCAGGCCCCAAATCCCAATCCAGGATCCACTTCCAGGCCCCAAATCCCAATCCAGGCCCCACATCCAGCCCCCAAATCCCAATCCAGGCCTCAAATCTCAATCCAGGCCCCAAATCCAGGCCCCAAATCCAGGCCCCAAATCCCAATCCAGGCCCCAAATCCCAATCCAGGCCCCAAATCCCAATCCAGGCCTCAAATCCCAATCCAGGCCCCACATCCAGGCCCTAAATCCCAATCCAGGCCCCAAATCCCAATCCAGGCCCCAAATCCAGGCCCCAAATCCCAATCCAGGACCCAAATCCCGATCCAGGCCCCAAATCCAGACCCTAAATCCCAATCCAGGCCCCAAATCCAGGCCCCAAATCCCAATCCAGGCCTCAAATCCCGACCCAGGCCCCAAATCCAGGCCCCAAATCCCAAAAATCCTTGGAATTCTGGGCTGGACTCACCCTGGAATTCACCACTTCCAAGGAAACGTTCCGGGGCGTCGCGCTGGGAACTGGAAGGGGGAAAAAAAATGGGAAAAGATTCCGGTTAGGATGGAATTTTGGAGGAGTTTTTAGGGAATTTTTAGAGGAATTTTTATGGAATTTTTAGGGGATTTTTTGTGGAATTTTAAAGGGGTTTTTATGGAATTTTAAAGGGGATTTTTCAATGGAATTTCCAAGGAATTTTATGGAATTTTTAGGTGGATTTTACGGAATTTTAAGAGGATTTTTGTGGAATTTTAGAGGGGATTTTATGGAATTTTAAAGGAGATTTTTATGGAATTTTAGAGGGGTTTTAATGGAAATTTTTAGGTGGATTTTTATGGAATTTTAAAGGGGTTTTTAGGGAATTTTAAGGGGATTTTATGGAATTTTAGGGAAGTTTTAATGGAATTTTAGAGGAGATTTTTTTATGGAATTTTTGAGGGGGTTTTGTGGAATTTTTGAGGAATCTTTTTTAAATTTTAAAGGAGATTTTTTAATGGAATTTTTAGGTGGATTTTATGGAATTTTAAGGGGATTTTTTAATGGAATTTTTGAGGGGATTTTAGGGAATTTTTGGGGGGTTTTTATGGTATTTTAAAGGAGATTTTTTATGGAATTTTAAGGGGAGTTTTTATGGAATTTTTGGGGAATTTTTATAGAATTTTGGAGGAATTTTTATGGAATTTTAGAGGGGTTTTTATGGAATTTTAAAGGGGATTTTAATGGAATTTTGGAGGGGATTTTATGGATTTTTTTGAGGAATTTTAGAGGAATTTTTATGGAATTTTAAAGGGGATTTTTATGGAATTTTTGAGGAATTTTTATGGAATTTTAAAGGGTTTTTTAAATGGAATTTTAGAGGGGTTTTTACGGAATTTTTAGGGGATTTTTTATGGAATTTTAGAGGGGTTTTTATGGAAATTTTTAGGTGGATTTTTATGGAATTTTAAAGGGGTTTTTATGGAATTTTAAGGGGATTTTATGGAATTTTAGGGAAGTTTTAATGGAATTTTAGAGGAGATTTTTTTATGGAATTTTTGAGGGGGTTTTGTGGAATTTTTGAGGAATTTTTGACGATTTTTTATGGAATTTTCGAGGAATTTTTATGGAATTTTAAAGGAGATTGTTATGGAATTTTTAGGTGGGTTTTTATGGAATTTTAGGGGAGTTTTTATGGAATTTCTGAGGATTTTTTATGGAATTTTTAAGGAATTTTATGGAATTTTAAGGGGGATTTTATGGAATTTTAAAGGAGATTTTTAAGGAATTTTTGAGGAATTTTTATGGAATTTTTGAGGAATTTTTATGGAATTTTTGAGGAATTTTTGAGGAATTTTTATGGAATTTTTGAGGGTTTTTTAGGAATTTTTGAGTAATTTTTGAGGAATTTTAAAGGGATTTTTTTTAAATTTTAAGGGGAATTTTTGAGGAATTTTTATGGAATTTTTAAGGAATTTTTGAGGAATTTTTAAGGAATTTTTGAGGAATTTTTATGGAATTTTTCAGGTGTTTTTATGGAATTTTTAGGGAATTTTTGAGGAATTTTAATGGAATTTTAAAGGGATTTTTTTTAATTTTAAGGGGGATTTTTGAGGAATTTTTATGGAATTTTGTGGGAATTTTTTTTTAATTTTTGAGGAATTTTTAATGGAATTTTTAAGGGGTTTTTATGGAATTTTAAAGGGATTTTTTTTAATTTTTTTGGAATTTTTATGGAATTTTTTTGGAATTTCGTGGGAATCTTTGGGAATTTTAAAGGAGATTTTTTATGGAATTTTTGAGGAATTTTTGAGGAATTTTTAAGGAATTTTTAAGGAATTTTTAAGGAATTTTTGAGGGGTTTTTATGGAATTTTAAAGAGATTTTTTTTGAATTTTAAAGGTGATTTTTTATGGAATTTTGTGGGAATTTTTGGGAATTTTAAAGGAGATTTTTAATGGAATTTTTGAGGAATTTTCGAGGAATTTTTAAGGAATTTTTGAGGAATTTTTAAGGAATTTTTGAGGAATTTTTATGGAATTTTTGAGGAATTTTTATGGAATTTTTGAGGAATTCTATGGAATTTTAAGGGGGATTTTATGGAATTTTAAAAGGGTTTTTTAAGGAATTTTTGAGGAATTTTTATGGAATTTTTGAGGAATTTTTATGGAATTTTTGAGGAATTTTTTTTTAATTTTTGAGGAATTTTTATGGAATTTTTGAGGAATTTTTATGGAATTTTTTAGGAATTTTATGGAATTTTAAAGGGGGATTTTATGGAATTTTAAAAGGGTTTTTTAAGGAATTTTTGAGGAATTTTTATGGAATTTTTGAGGAATTTTGTGGGAATTTTTTTGGAATTTTTTAGAATTTTAAAGGAGATTTTTAAGGAATTTTTGAGGAATTTTTAAGGAATTTTTGAGGAATTTTTATGGAATTTTTGAGGAATTTTTGGGAATTTTAAATGGATTTTTTTGTAATTTTAAAGGGAATTTTTATGGAATTTTTGAGTAATTTTTAAGGAATTTTTGAGGAATTTTTGTGGAATTTTTAAGGAATTTTTTTTGAATTTTTATGGAATTTTAGAGGGATTTTTAATGGAATTTTTGAGGAACTTTGGAGGAATTTTTGAGGAATTTTTTTGGAATTTTGAGGAATTTTTGAGGAATTTTTAAGGAATTTTTTTTGAATTTTTTATGGAATTTTTAAGGAATTTTTTTTGAATTTTTATTGAATTTTTTATGGAATTTTTTGGGAATTTTTTGGGAATTTTTATGGAATTTTTTGGGAATCTTTGGGAATTGCCGACTCACCGTCGGAGAGGGTGGTGACCGTCACCTCTTCCGCCGGAATTCCGGCGCCGTAGCGGTTGAAAGCTTGGAATTTTAGGGAATATTCCGTGAACTTCCGGAGGCCTTCCAGGCGGTAGGAGTGGCCGTCGACTTCCAGGGTCTGGAATTTTGGGAAAATCCAAGGAATTTTGGGGAAAAAATTGGGAATAAATGGGATTTTTTGGGGGGAAAATTGGGGAATAAATGGGATTTTTTTGGGGGAAAAAATAGGGAATAAATGGGATTTTTTGGGGGAATAATTGGGATTTTTTGGGGGAATAAAGGGGGAATAAATGGGATTTTTTGGGGAATAAATTGGATTTTTTTGGGGGAAAAAATGGGGAATAAATGGGATTTTTTGGGGGAAAAAATGGGATTTTTTGGGGGGAAAATGGGAAATAAATGGGATTTTTTGGGGGAATAAATGGGGGAATAAATGGGATTTTTAGGGGGAAAAAAATGGGATTTTTTTGGGAAGAATGGGGAATAAATGGGATTTTATTGGGGAAAAATTGGGGAATAAATGGGATTTTTTGGGGGGAATAAATGGGATTTTTTTGGGGAAAATGGGGAATAAATGGGATTTTTTTGGGGAAAAAATGGGATTTTTTGGGGGAATAAATGGGGAATTAATGGGATTTTTTGGGGGGAATAAATGGGATTTTTTTGGGGGAAAAATGGGGAATAAATGGGATTTTTTTGGGGAAAAATGGGATTTTTTGGGGAAAAAATGGGGAATTAATGGGATTTTTTGGGGGGAATAAATGGGATTTTTTGGGGGGAAAAAATGGGGAATAAATGGGATTTTTTGGGGGAATAAATGGGATTTTTTTTGGGAAAAATGGGGAATAAATGGGATTTTTTGGGGGAAAAAATGGGATTTTTTTGGGGAAAAAGGGGGAATAAATGGGATTTTTTGGGGGAAAAATTGGGGAATAAATGGGATTTTTTTTGGGAATAAATGGGATTTCGGAGAGGAAAAATATGGGAAATAAATGGAATTTTTGGGGGAAAAAAAAGGAACTTCTGGGAGGAAATAATGGGAAATAAATGGGATTTTTTGGGGGGAAAAATGGGATTTTTTGGGGGAAAAAATTGTGGAATAAATGGGATTTTTTGGGGGAATAATGGGATTTTTGGGGGGGGAAATGGGGAATAAATGGGATTTTTTTGGGGAGAAAATGGGATTTTTTGGGGAAAAAATGGGGGAATAAATGAGATTTTTTTAGGGAAAAATGGGGAATAAATGGGATTTTTTGGGGAAAAAAATGGAGAATAAATGGGATTTTTTTGGGGGGAAAAAATGGGAAATAAAAGGAAAAAAATGGGAAATAAATGGAATTTTGAGGGGAAAAAATAAGGAAAATAAATGGAATTTTGGGGAGGAAAAATGGGAAATAAATGGAAAATAAATGGGAAATAAATGGAAAATAAATGGGAAATAAATGGATTTTTTTGGGGGAAAAAAAGGGGGAATATATGGGAAAAAAATGGGAAATAAATGGAATTTTTGGGGGGAAAAAATGGGATTTTGGGGAGGAAAAAATGGGAAATAAATGGGAAATAAATGGAATTTTGGGGGGGAAAAAATGGGATTTTGGGGAGGAAAAAATGGGAAATAAATGGGAAATAAATGGGAAATAAATGGGGAAAAAATGGGAAATAAATGGAAAAAAAATGGGAAATAAATGGGAAAAAAATGGGAAATAAATGGGAAAAAATTGGAAATAAATGAGAAAAAAATGGGAAATAAATGGGAAATAAATGGGAAAAAATGGGGAATAAATGGAAAATAAATGGGGAATAAATGGGAAATAAATGGGAAATAAATGGGGAATAAATGGGGAATAAATGGGAAATAAATGGAAAATAAATGGGAAAAAATGGGAAATAAATGGAATTTTGGAGAGGAAAAAATGGGGAATAAATGGGATTTTGGGGAGAAAAAAATGGAATTTTGGGGAGGAAAAAATGGGAAATAAATGGAAAAAAATGGGAAATAAATGGCAAAAAAAATGGGAAATAAATGGAATTTTTTGGGGGAAAAAATGGGATTTTTTGGGGAAAAAAATGGGAAATAAATGGGAAATAAATGGAATTTTTTTGGGAAAAAAATGGGGAATAAATGGAAAAAAATGGGTAATAAATGGAATTTTGGGGGGGAAAAATGGGGAATAAATGGAATTTTGGGGGGAAAAAATAAGGAAAATAACTGGAATTTTGGGGAGGAAAAAATGGGAAATAAAAGGAAAAAAATGGGAAATAAATGGAATTTTTTTAGGAAAAAAATGGGGAATAAATGGGAAATAAATGGGAAATAAATGGAATTTTTTGGGGAAAAAATGGGATTTTTTGGGGAAAAAAATGGGAAATAAATGGAAAAAAATGGGAAATAAATGGGAAAAAATGGGAAATAAATAGGAAATGAATGAGAAATAAATGGAAAAAATGGGAAATAAATAGGAAATAAATGGGAAATAAATGGAAAAAAATGGGAAATAAATGGAAAATAAATGAGAAATAAATGGGAAAAAATGGGAAAAAATGGGAAATAAATGGGAAATAAATGGGGAATAAATGGGAAATAAATGGAAAATAAATGGGAAATAAATGGGAAATAAATGGGAATAAATTGGAAATAAATGGAAAATAAATGGGAAATAAATGGGAATAAATGGGAAATAAATGGAAAAAAAATGGGAAATAAATGGAATTTTTTTGGGGAAAAAAAGGAATTTTTGGGAGAAAAAAATGGGGAATAAATGGAAAAAATGGGAAATAAATGGAATTTTGGAGAGAAAAAAATGGGAAATAAATGTAAAAAAAATGGGAAATAAATGGGAAATAAATGGAATTTTGGGGGGGAAAAAATGGGATTTTGGGAAGGAAAAAATGGGAAATAAATGGGAAATAAATGGAATTTTTTTGGGAAAAAAATGGGGAATAAATGGAAAAAAATGGGAAATAAATGGAATTTTGGGGGGGAAAAATGGGGAATAAATGGAATTTTGGGGGGAAAAAATAAGGAAAATAACTGGAATTTTGGGGAGGAAAAAATGGGAAATAAAAGGAAAAAAATGGGAAATAAATGGAATTTTTTTAGGAAAAAAATGGGGAATAAATGGGAAATAAATGGGAAATAAATGGAATTTTTGGGGGAAAAAATGGGATTTTTTGGGGAAAAAAATGGGAAATAAATGGAAAAAAATGGGAAATAAATGGGAAAAAATGGGAAATAAATAGGAAATGAATGAGAAATAAATGGAAAAAATGGGAAATAAATAGGAAATAAATGGGAAATAAATGGAAAAAAATGGGAAATAAATGGAAAATAAATGAGAAATAAATGGGAAAAAAATGGGAAAAAATGGGAAATAAATGGAAAAAAAATGGGAAATAAATGGAATTTTTGGGGGGAAAAAAAGGACTTTTTGGGAGAAAAAAATGGGGAATAAATGGAAAAAAATAGGAAATAAATGGAATTTTTTTAGGAAAACAATGGGATTTTTGGGGGGAAAAAATGGGATTTTGGGGAGGAAAAAAATGGGAAATAAATGGGAAATAAATGGAATTTTTTTAGGAAAAAAATGGGGAATAAATGGGAAATAAATGGAATTTTTTTGGGGAAAAAATGGGGAATAAATGGCAAAAAAATGGGAAATAAATGGGAAGGGCTCCCGAAATTCCGAAGGCGGGGAATTCTCACCTGCTCCCGCCCCGTGGCCGTGTCGGTGAGGACGAGCCGATAGCCCTGCACGGGCGCGTTGCCGGGAGGAGGCGGATCCCAGGAGATCAGGAGGGAGGTGGGCGAGGTGGCCACGGCCCGGAAGTTGGCCACCGGGCCGGGAATGTCCGCTGGGAATCAAGAAAAAACGGGAACGGCCCGAAATTCCATTTATTTCCCATTTATTCCCCATTTTTCCCTCCCAAAATTCCGTTTTTTTCCTCCCAAAATTCCATTTTTTTCCTCCCAAAATTCCATTTATTTCCCATTTATTTCCCATTTAATTCCCATTTTTTCCCCAAAAAAATTCCATTTATTTCCCATTTTTTCCCATTTATTCCCCATTTATTCCCCATTTATTCCCCATTTATTTCCCATTTATTCCCCATTTAATTCCCATTTAATTCCCATTTATTTCCCATTTATTCCCCATTTATTCCCCATTTATTCCCCATTTATTCCCCATTTATTCCCCATTTATTCCCCATTTATTTTCCATTTATTTCCCATTTATTTCCCATTTATTCCCCATTTATTCCCCATTTATTTCCCATTTATTCCCCATTTATTCCCCATTTATTCCCCATTTATTTCCCATTTATTCCCCATTTATTCCCCATTTATTTCCCATTTATTTCCCATTTATTTTCCATTTATTCCCCATTTATTCCCCCCCAAAATTCCATTTATTTTCCATTTATTCCCCATTTATTCCCCATTTTTCCCTCCCAAAATTCCCTTTATTTCCCATTTATTCCCCATTTATTTCCCATTTATTTCCCATTTATTTCCCATTTAATTCCCATTTTTCCCCCCAAAATTCCATTTATTCCCCATTTATTCCCCATTTATTTCCCATTTATTTCCCATTTATTCCCCATTTATTTCCCATTTATTTTCCATTTAATTCCCCATTTTTCCTCCCAAAATTCCATTTATTTCCCCTCAAAATTCCATTTATTCCCATTTTTCCCCCCAAAATTCCATTTATTTCCCTTTTATTTCCCATTTATTCCCCATTTATTCCCCATTTATTTCCCATTTATTCCCCATTTATTTCCCATTTATTTCCCATTTTTCCCCCCCAAAATTCCCTTTATTTCCCATTTATTTCCCATTTATTTCCCATTTATTTTCCATTTATTCCCCATTTATTTTCCATTTATTCCCCATTTTTCCCCAAAAAAATTCCATTTTTTTCCCCCCAAAATTCCATTTATTTCCCTTTTATTTCCCATTTATTCCCCATTTATTTCCCATTTATTTCCCATTTATTCCCCATTTATTTCCCATTTATTTCCCATTTATTTCCCATTTATTTCCCATTTTTCTCCCCCAAAATTCCATTTATTTCCCATTTATTTCCCATTTATTTCCCATTTATTTCCCATTTATTCCCCATTTATTTCCCATTTATTGCCCATTTATTGCCCATTTATTCCCCATTTATTTCCCATTTATTCCCCATTTATTCCCCATTTATTCCCCATTTATTTCCCATTAAAATCCCATTTATTCCCCAAAAAATCCCATTTATTTTCCCATTTATTCCCCATTTATTTCCCATTTATTCCCCATTTTTCCCTCCCAAAATTCCATTTATTTCCCATTTAATCCCCATTTAATCCCCAAAAAAATCCCATTTAACCCCCCAAAAAATCCCATTTATTTTCCCCATTTTTCCCCCTAAAACCCCCCAAAATCCCCCGAATCGAATCCGGTTTTTTTCCCCAACATTCCCCCAAAATTCCCCAAATTCCCCACTCACATTCCGGCCGCGTGACCACCCGGAGAATTTGGGAAGTGGCCCCCAAGCCCCTCTCGTTGGCCGCCGCCACCCGGAAGCCGTAGGAACATTCCGGCGCCAAATTGCCCACGGTCACTTGGAGATTCCCAATTTCCGACGTGCTCACGGCCCTTTCCCTGGAAAAATAAATATTCCAAGGGTTTTTCCCAAAATTCCATTTTTAAAAAAAAAAATCCCATTTTTTTCCCATTAAAATCCCATTTTTTCCCCTGAAAATTCAATTTTTTTTCCCCAAAAAATTCAATTTTTTTCCCCTGAAAATTCAATTTTTTTTGTCCCTAAAAGTCCAATTTTTTCCCCTAAAAATCCAATTTTTTTCCCTAAAAATTCAATTTTTTTCCCATTAAAATTTCATTTTTTCCCCAAAAAATCCCATTTTTTTCCAGGAAAATTCAATTTTTTTCCCCTAAAAATCCAATTTTTTTCCCCTGAAAATTCAGTTTTTTTCCCCTAAAAATCCCATTTTTTTCCCCAAAAAATCCCATTTTTTTCCCATTAAAATTTCATTTTTCCCCCTAAAAATCCATTTTTTTTCCCCTAAAAATCACATTTTTTTTCCCTAAAAATTCAATTTTTTTTCCCCTAAAAATCCCATTTTTTCCCCTGAAAATTCAATTTATTTCCCCTGAAAATTCAATTTTTTCCCCTAAAAATCCCATTTTTTTTCCCTAAAAATCCCATTTTTTTCCCATTAAAATTTCATTTTTTTCCCATTAAAATCACAATTTTTTCCCCAAAAAATCCCATTTTTTTCCAGGAAAATTCAATTTTTTTCCCCTAAAAATCCAATTTTTTTCCCCTGAAAATTCAATTTTTTTCCCCTAAAAATCCCATTTTTTTCCCCAAAAAATCCCATTTTTTTTCCCATTAAAATTTCATTTTTTCCCCCTAAAAATCCATTTTTTTCCCCTAAAAATCACATTTTTTTTCCCTAAAAATCCCATTTTTTCCCCTGAAAATTCAATTTTTTTCCCCTGAAAATCCCATTTTTTTCCCAGGAAAATTCAGGGTTTTTTCCCCTAAAAATTCAATTTTTTTCCCAGGAAAATTCAATTTTTTTTCCCTAAAAATCCAATTTTTTTCCCCTGAAAATTCAATTTTTTTTCTATAAAAATTCAATTTTTTTCCCCAAAAAGTCCAATTTTTTTCCCATTAAAATCCCATTTTTTTCCATGAAAAAAATCCCATTTTTTCCCTAAAAATCCCATTTTTTTTCCCCTGAAAATTCAATTTTTTTCCCCTGCAAATTCAATTGTTTCCCCTAAAAATCCAATTTTTTTCCCCTGAAAATTCAATTTTTTTTCCATAAAAATCCAATTTTTTTCCCCTGAAAATTCAATTTTTTTTTCCTAAAAATTCAATTTTTTTCCCATTAAAATTTCATTTTTTCCCCAAAAAATCCCATTTTTTTCCCATTAAAATCCCATTTTTTCCGAAAAAAATCCCATTTTTTCCCCCTAAAAATCCCATTTTTTTCCCCTAAAAATCCAAATTTTTTCCCCTAAAAATCCCATTTTTTTCCCATTAAAATTTCATTTTTTTCCCATTAAAATCACAATTTTTCCCCCTAAAAATCCAATTTTTTCCCCGAAAAAATCCCATTAATTCCCCAAAAAAATCCCATTTATTCCTTATAAAAAATCCCATTAATTCCCCAAAAAATCCCATTTATTCCCCAAAAAATCCCATTAATTCCCCAAAAAATCCCATTTATTTCCCCTAAAAAATCCCATTTATTCCCCAAAAAATCCCATTTATTCCCCATAAAAAATCTCATTAATTCCCCAAAAAAATCCCATTTATTCCCCATTAAAATCCCATTAATTCCCCAAAAAATCCCATTTATTCCCCATAAAAAATCTCATTAATTCCCCAAAAAATCCCATTTAATTCCCCAAAAAAATCCCATTTATTCCCCAAAAAAATCCCATTTATTCCCCATTAAAATCCCATTAATTCCCCTAAAAAATCCCATTTATTCCCCCAAAAAATCCCATTAATTCCCCATAAAAAATCCCATTTATTCCCTAAAAAATCCCATTTTTTCCCCAAAAAATCTCATTTATTCCCCATTTAAATCCCATTTATTCCCCATAAAAATCCCATTTATTTCCCCAAAAAATCCCATTTAATCCCCTAAAAAATCCAATTTATTTTCCCCTTTTTTCCCCATAAAAACCTCATTTTTTGCCCTAAAAACTTCATTTTTTCGCCAAAAAATCCCATTTTTTTTCCTCCTCCTCCCCACTTCCCCACCTGCCGCCCCCTTCCCGGGAATAATAAACAGTGTTTCCATGGATATTTTTTTCCCCAAAAAATCCCATTTATTCCCCAAAAAATCCCTTTTATTCCCCAAAAAATCCCATTAATTCCCCAAAAAAATCTCATTTATTCCCCATTAAAATCCCATTTATTCCCCAAAAAATCCCATTTATTCCCCAAAAAATCCCATTAATTCCCCCAAAAAATCCCATTTATTCCCCCAAAAAATCCCATTTAATCCCCCAAAAAATCCAATTTATTTCCCCCTTTTTTCCCCGTAAAAACCTCATTTTTTGCCCTAAAAACTTCATTTTTTCGCCAAAAAATCCCATTTTTTTTGCTCCTCCTCCCCAATTCCCCACCTGCCGCCCCCTTCCCGGGAATAATAAACGGTGTTTCCATGGATATTTTTTCCCCAAAAAATCCCATTAATTCCCCAAAAAATCCCATTAATTCCCCAAAAAATCCCATTTATTCCCCCTAAAAATCCCATTTATTCCCCAAAAAAATCCCATTTATTCCCCAAAAAAATCCCATTTATTCCCCATTAAAATCCCATTTATTCCCCATTAAAATCCCATTTATTCCCCCAAAAAATCCCATTAATTCCCAAAAAAAATCCCATTAATTCCCCATAAAAAATCTCATTAATTCCCCTAAAAATCCCATTTATTCCCCAAAAAAATCCCATTTATTCACCATAAAAAATCCCATTTATCCCCCAAAAAAATCCCATTTATTCCCCATTAAAATCCCATTTATTCCCCCTAAAAATCCCATTTATTCCCCCTAAAAATCCCATTTAATTCCAAAAAAAAATCCAATTTATTTTCCCCTTTTTTCCCCGTAAAAACCTCATTTTTCGCTCTTTTTTCACCATTTTTTCACCCAAAAATCCCATTTTTTTTGCTCTTCCTCCCCCATTCCCCACCTGCCGCCCCCTTCCCGGGAATAATAAACGGTGTAGCCGTGGATATTCCCGTGGGGTTCCGTCGGGGGCCGCCAGCCCAGGCGGACGAAGCGGCTGGAAACCAGGAGCGGCAGCAAATCCCGCGGGGCCGAGGGTAGGAGGGCGGAATTCCGGGGGGCTGGAAGGGAAGAGGGAAGGGTTAGAGGGAATTTTCGGCTGGAATGGTTTTATTTGGGTTTATTTTGGTTTATTTTATTTTGTTTTATTTTGTTTTTATTTTATTTTATTTTATTTTATTTTATTTTATTTTATTTTATTTTATTTTATTTTATTTTATTTTATTTTATTTTATTTTATTTTAATTTATTTTATTTTATTTTATTTTAATTTATTTTATTTTATTTTATTTTATTTTATGTTATTTTAGTTTGTTTTATTTTATTTTATTTTATTTTATTTTATTTTGTTTTATTTTATTTTATTTTATTTTATTTTAAATTTAATTTTATTTTATTTTATTTTTTTATTTTATTTTGTTTTATTTTATTTTGTTTTGTTTTATTTTGTTTTATTTTATTTTATTTTATTTTTTATTTTATTTTATTTTATTTTATTTTATTTTATTTTATTTTAATTTAATTTTATTTTATTTTATTTTATTTTATTTTATTTTATTTTATTTTATTTTATTTTATTTTACTTTATTTTTATTTTATTTTGTTTTATTTTATTTTATTTTATTTTATTTTTAATTTTATATTATTTTAACTTAAATTAATTTTTATTTTATTTTATTTTATTTTAATTTAATTTAATTTTTATTTTATTTTATTTTTATTTTGTTTTATTTTATTTTAATTTATTTTATTTTGTTTTATTTTGTTTTATTTTATTTTATTTTAATTTTTATTTTATTTTATTTTATTTTATTTTTATTTTGTTTTATTTTATTTTAATTTATTTTATTTTGTTTTATTTTCTTTTCTTTTCTTTTATTTTATTTTATTTTATTTTAATTTAAATTAATTTTTATTTTATTTTATTTTATTTTATTAATTTCATTTTGTTTTATTTTCTTTTCTTTTATTTTATTTTATTTTATTTTATTTTATTTTAATTTAAATTAATTTTTATTTTATTTTATTTTATTTTATTAATTTCATTTTGTTTTATTATTTTATTTTATTGTATTCTTTTGTATTTTATTGCATTTTATTTTATATTACTTTATTTTAATTTATTTTTTATTGATTTTATTTTACTTTATATTTTTTATTTTAATTTTATTTTATTTCATTTTATTTTATTTTATTTATATATTTTATTTTATTTTATTTATTTATTTTATTTTATTTTATTTTTTAATTTCATTTTATTTTATTTCATTTTAATTTATTTTTTTATTTTATTTTATTTTATTTTATTTTATTTTATAACTTAATTTTTATTTTTATTAAATTTATATTTATTTGATATTTCTTATTTTTTTTATTTTTTATTTTTATTTTTTCTTTTATATTATTGTGTTTTATTTAATTTAATTTAATTTAATTTTTTATTTTATTTTATTTTTATTTTATTTTATTTTATTTTATTTTATTTTTTAATTAATTTTATTTTATTTTATTGTATTTTATTTCATTTTATTTTAATTTAACTTAATTTAACTTAATTTAAGTTAATTTAAGTTAATTTAATTTAATTTAATTTATTTTTATTTTATTTTATTTTATTTTATTTCTTTTATTTAACTTAATTTAATTTAATTTTTTTAATTTTTAATTTTATTTTATTTTATTTCCTTTATTTATTCTAATTTTCACTCACCCGTCTCCGGCACGACGAGCTGGGCGCTGCTCTGACAATTCCCTCCTTCATTCTCATTTTATTTTATTTTATTTTATTTTATTTTATTTTATTTTATTTTATTTTATTTTATTTTATTTTATTTTATTTTATTTTATTTTATTTCATTTTAATTTAATTTAATTTAATTTATTTTATTTCATTTTAATTTAATTTAATTTACTTTAATTTAATATAATTTTATTTTATTTTATTTTATTTTATTTTTATTTTATTTTGTATTTATTTTATTTTATTTTATTTTATTTTTATTTTATTTTGTATTTATTTTATTTTATTTTATTTTATTTTTTTATTTTATTTTATTTTAATTTTATTTTATTTTATTTTATTTTATTTTTATTTTATTTTATTTTGTATTTATTTTATTTTATTTTATTCTATTTTATTTTATTTTATTTATTTATTTTGTTTTGTTTTTTAATTTCATTTAATTTAATTTTATTTTAATTTATTTTTTAATTTTATTTAATTTAATTTTATTTTATGGTATTATATTTTATTTTTATTTTTATTAAATTTATTTTTATTTCATATTTCTTATTTCATTTTATTTTATTTTTTATTTTTATTTTTTCTTTTATATTATTGTGTTTTATTTTAATTTAATTTAATTTTTTTCTTTTTTCTTTTATTTTTTTTAATTTCTTTTTATTTCATTTTATTTTATTTTATTTTTTTTTATTTTATTTTATTTTCTAACTTTATTTTTTATTTTATTTTATCTTATTTTTTATTATTTTATTTTACATTATTTTTTTAATTTAATTTAATTTAATTTATTTTAATTTAATTTTATTTTATTTTATTTTATTTCATTTTATTTTATTTTATTTTATTTTTATTTTTTATTTTTTATTTTTATTTTATATTATTTTATTTCATTTTTATTTTATTTTATTTTATTTTATTTTATTTTATTTTATTTTATTTTATTTTATTTTATTTTATTTTATTTTATTTTTATTTCATTTTAATTTAATTTAATTTAATTTAATTTGTTTCATTTTAATTTAATTTAATTTAATTTAATTTTATTTTATTTTATTTTATTTTATTTTAATTTAATTTAATGTTATTTTATTTTATTTTTTTATTTTATTTTTTTTAATTTCATTTAATTTTATTTCATTTAAATTAATTTTTAATTTAATTTAATTTAATTTAATTTAATTATATTTTATTTTTATTTTTATTTTTATTAAATTTATTTTTATTTTATATTTCTTATTTCATTTTATTTTATATTTTTATTTTTTCTTTTATATTATTGTGTTTTATTTTAATTTTTTTATTTTTTATTTTATTTTTTATTTTTTCTTTTTATTTCATTTCATTTTATTTAATTTATTTAATTTTAATTTAATTTAATTTAATTTAATTTAATTTAATTTTGATATTTTATTTTATTTTTCTTTATTTTTATTTTATTTTAATTTTATTTTATTTTATTTTGTATTTATTTTATTTTATTTTATTTTATTTTATTTTATTTTATTTTATTTTAATTTAATTTAATTTAATTCAATTTAATTTTATTTTAATTTTATTTTATTTTATTTTATTTTATTTTTGTTTTATTTTATTTTATTATTTTATTTTATTTTATTTTTTTATTTTATTTTATTTTATTTTATTTTTAAATTTCATTTAATTTTATTTTATTTAAATTCATTTTTTTATTTAATTTCATTTTATTTTATTTTATTTTATTTTATAACTTAATTTTTATTTTTATTAAATTTATATTTATTTGATATTTCTTATTTTTTTTATTTTTTATTTTTATTTTTTCTTTTATATTATTGTGTTTTATTTAATTTAATTTAATTTAATTTTTTATTTTATTTTATTTTTATTTTATTTTATTTTATTTTATTTTATTTTTTTATTAATTTTATTTTATTTTATTGTATTTTATTTCATTTTATTTTAATTTAACTTAATTTAACTTAATTTAATTTAATTTAATTTAATTTAATTTAATTTAATTTATTTTTATTTTATTTTATTTTGATTTATTTCTTTTATTTAATTTAATTTAATTTAATTTTTTTTATTTTTAATTTTATTTTATTTTATTTCCTTTATTTATTTTCATTTTCACTCACCCGTCTCCGGCACGACGAGCTGGGCGCTGCTCTGACAATTCCCTCCTTCATTCTCATTTTATTTTATTTTATTTTATTTTATTTTATTTTATTTTATTTTATTTTTGTTTTATTTTATTTTATTATTTTATTTTATTTTATTTATTTATTTTATTTTATTTTATTTTATTTTTTAATTTCATTTAATTTTATTTTATTTAAATTCATTTTTTTATTTAATTTTATTTTATCTTATTTTATTTTATTTTATAACTTTATTTTTATTTTTATTAAATTTATATTTATTTGATATTTCTTATTTTTTTATTTTTTATTTTTATTTTTTCTTTTATATTATTGTGTTTTATTTTCATTTAATTTAGTTTTTTTATATTTTATTTCATTTATTTTATTTTATTTTATTTTATTTTATTTTATTTTATTTTATTTTATTTTATTTTATTTTATTTTATTTTATTTTATTTTTATTTCATTTTAATTTAATTTAATTTAATTTAATTTGTTTCATTTTAATTTAATTTAATTTAATTTAATTTAATTTACTTCATTTTAATTTATTTTAATTTAATTTATTTTATTTCATTTTAATTTAATTTAATTTTATTTTATTTTATTTTATTTTATTTTATTTTATTTTAATTTAATTTAATGGTATTTTTTTTTTTATTTTATTTTTTTTAATTTCATTTAATTTTATTTCATTTTAATTAATTTTTAATTTAATTTAATTTAATTTAATTTAATTTAATTTTATTATATTTTATTATATTATTGTGTTTTATTTTCATTTAATTTAATTTTTTATTTTTTATTTATTTATTTATTTAATTTTTATTTAATTTTATTTATTTAATTTTAATTTATTTTATTTTATTTTATTTTTTAATTTTTTTTAAATTTTATTTTATTTTGTTTTATTTCATTTCACTTCATTTTATTTTAATTTAACTTTAATTTAATTTAATTTAATTTAATTTAATTTTGATATTTTATTTTATTTTTCTTTCTTTTTTTTTTATTTTATTTTATTTTATTTTATTTTATTTTATTTTATTTTATTTTATTTTATTTTATTTTATTTCATTTTAATTTTATTTAATTTAATTTAATTTAATTTAATTTATTTCATTTTAATTTAATTTAATTTAATTTAATATAATTTAATTTAATTTAATTTAATTTAATTTATTTTAATTTAATTTAATTTTTTTTTAATTTAATTTAATTTAATTTAATTTTTTTTATTTTATTATATTTTATTCTATTTTATTTTCATTTTCACTCACCCGTCTCCGGCACGACGAGCTGGGCGCTGCTCTGACAATTCCCTCCTTCATTCTCGGCCACGCACTGATAAAACCCCGAATCCGACCTCACCACGCCCAAAATCCTCAAATTCGACCCCCCCTGCAACGAAAAAAACCCCAGAATTACCAAAAAAATCATTACCCAAAAAATCAGATTTTTTCCCCAAAAAATCCCATTTTTTTTCCCAAAAAATCCCTTTTTTTTTCCCAAAAAATTCAATTTTTTTCTCAAAAAAATCCCATTTTTTTCCATTAAAATTCAAATTTTTTTCCCAGAAAAATCCAATTTTTTTCCCAAAAAATCTCATTTTTTTTCCCATTAAAATTCAAATTTTTTCCCCAAAAATCCCATTTTTTCCCCTTAAAATCCCATTTTTCTCTCAGAAAAATCCCATTTTTTCTCAAAAAAATCCCATTTCTTCCCCTTAAAATCCCGTTTTTTCCCCTTAAAATCCCATTTTTTTCTCAAAAAAATCCAGTTTTTCCCCATTAAAATTCAATTTTTTTCCCCAAAAAATCCCCTTTTTTCCCCTTAAAATCCCATTTTTTTCCCAAAAAAATCCCATTTTTTTCCCATTAAAATTGAATTTTTTCTCAAAAAAATCCCATTTTTTCCCAAAAAATCTCATTTTTTTTCCCATTAAAATTCAAATTTTTTCCCCAAAAATCCCATTTTTTTCCCCAAAGAATCCCATTTTTTTCCCATTTAAATTCAAATTTTTTTCTCAAAAAAATCAGATTTTTTCCCCAAAAAATCCCATTTTTTTCTCAAAAAAATCAAATTTTTTTCCCAAAAAATCCCATTTTTTCCCCATTAAAATTCAATTTTTTTCTCAAAAAAAATCAGATTTTTTTCCATTAAAATTCAAATTTTTTCCCCATTAAAATTCAATTTTTTTCCCCAAAAATCCCATTTTTTCCCCCTAAAAATCCCATTTTTTTCCCCATTAAAATTCAAATTTTTTCCCCCAAAAATCCCATTTTTTTCCCAGAAAAATCCCTTTTTTTCCCCTGAAAATATCATTTTTTTCCCCCTAAAAATCCCATTTTTTTCCCATTAAAATTCAATTTTTTTCTCAAAAAAAATCAGATTTTTTTCCATTAAAATTCAAATTTTTTTCCCATTAAAATTCAATTTTTTTTCCCAAAAAATCCCATTTTTTCCCCAAAAAATCCCATTTTTTCCTCTAAAAAATCAGATTTTTTCCCCTAAAAATCCCATTTTTTTCTCAAAAAAATCAAATTTTTTTCCCAAAAAATCCCATTTTTTACCCTTAAAATTCAATTTTTTTCTCAAAGAAAATTAGATTTTTTCCCATTAAAATTCAAATTTTTTTCCCATTTAAATTCAATTTTTTTCCCCAAAAAATCCCATTTTTTTCTCAAAAAAATTCAATTTTTTCCCCTAAAAATTCAATTTTTTTCCCAAAAAATCTCATTTTTTTTCCCATTAAAATTCAATTTTTTTCTCAAAAAAATCCCATTTTTTTCCCATTTAAATTCAACTTTTTTTCCCCAAAAAATCCCATTTTTTCCCCTTAAAATCCCATTTTTTCCCCTTAAAATTCAATTTTTTTCTCAAAGAAAATTAGATTTTTTTGCCCATTAAAATTCAAATTTTTTTCCCATTTAAATTCAAATTTTTTCCCCCAAAATCCCATTTTTTCTCAAAAAAATCCCATTTTTTCCCCAAAAAATCCCATTTTTTCTCAAAAAAATCAGATTTTTTCCCCCAAAAATCCCATTTTTTCCCATTAAAATTCAAATTTTTTCCCATTAAAATTCAATTTTTTTCCCAAAAAAATCCCATTTTTTCCTCTAAAAAATCAGATTTTTTCCCCTAAAAATCCCATTTTTTTCCCTAAAAATCCCATTTTTTTCCCATTAAAATTCAAATTTTTTTCTCAAAAAAATCAGATTTTTTTTGAGAAAAAAATCCCATTTTTTTCCCCAAAAAATCCCATTTTTTTCTCAAAAAAATCAGATTTTTTCCCCCAAAAATCCCATTTTTTCCCATTAAAATTCAATTTTTTTCCCCAAAAAATCCCATTTTTTCCTCTAAAAAATCAGATTTTTTCCCCAAAAAATCCCATTTTTTTCTCAAAAAAATCCCATTTTTTTCTCAAAAAAATCCCATTTTTTCCCCATTAAAATTCAATTTTTTTCTCAAAAAAAATCAGATTTTTTTCCATTAAAATTCAAATTTTTTCCCCATTAAAATTCAATTTTTTTCCCCAAAAATCCCATTTTTTCCCCCTAAAAATCCCATTTTTTTCCCCATTAAAATTCAAATTTTTTCCCCAAAAATCCCATTTTTTTCCCAGAAAAATCCCTTTTTTTTCCCCTGAAAATATCATTTTTTTCCCTAAAAATCCCATTTTTTTCCCATTAAAATTCAAATTTTTTTCTCAAAAAAATCAGATTTTTTCCCCTTAAAATCCAATTTTTTTCTCAATTGGAATTTTTTTCCAAAAAAATGTGATTTTTTGGGGAAAAAAATCTGATTTTTTGGGGAAAAAAATGGGATTTTTTGGGGAAAAAAAATCTGATTTTTTGGGGGAAAAAAATCTGATTTTCTGGGGAAAAAATTCTGATTTTTTGGGGAAAAAAATCTGATTTTTGGGAGGAAAAAATCTGATTTTTGGGGGTAAAAAATCTGATTTTTTTGGTAAAAAATTGGAATTTTTTTCCAAAAAAAATCTGATTTTTTGGGGTAAAAAATCTGATTTTTTGGAGAAAAAAATCTGATTTTTTGGGGAAAAAAATCTGATTTTGGGGGGAAAAAATCTGATTTTTTGGGGAAAAAATTCTGATTTTTTGGGGGAAAAAATGTGATTTTTGGGGGAAAAAAATTAGATTTTCTGGGGGAAAAATCTGATTTTTTGGGGGAAAAAATCTGATTTTTTGGGGAAAAAATGGGATTTTTGGGGGAAAAAATCTGATTTTTTGGGGAAAAAAATCTGATTTTTTGGGGAAAAAAATATGATTTTCTGGGGAAAAAATCTGATTTTTTGGGGGAAAAAATGTGATTTTTTGGGGAAAAAATGGGATTTTTGGGGGAAAAAATCTGATTTTTTGGGGAAAAAATTCTGATTTTTTGGGGAAAAAAATCTGATTTTTTGGGGAAAAAATCTGATTTTTTTCAGAAAAAAATCTGATTTTTTGGGGAAAAAATTGAGATTTTTTTCGAAAAAAAATCTGATTTTTTGGGGGAAAAAATGGGATTTTTTGGGGGAAAAAATGGGATTTTTTGGAGAAAAAAATCTGATTTTTTGGGGAAAAAAATCTGATTTTTGGGGAAAAAAATCTGATTTTTGGGGGGAAATAATCTGATTTTTTGGGGAAAAAAAACTGATTTTTTGGGGAAAAAAATGGGATTTTTGGGGGGAAAAAATCTGATTTTTTTGGGGGAAAAAGTCTGATTTTCTGGAGAAAAAATTCTGATTTTTTGGGGAAAAAAGTCTGATTTTTTGGGGAAAAAAATATGATTTTTTGGGGGAAAAAAATCTGATTTTTTGGGTAAAAAAACTGATTTTTTGGGGGGAAAAATTCTGATTTTTTTGAGGAAAAAATCTGATTTTTTGGGGGAAAAAATGCGATTTTTTTTCCAAAAAAAAAGTGAATTTTTGGGGTAAAAAATTGGATTTTCTGGGAAAAAAAATCAGATTTTTTGGGTAAAAAATTGGGATTTTTTGGGGGAAAAAATGGGATTTTTTAGGGAAAAAAATTGGGATTTTTTTTTCCAAAAAAAATGTGATTTTTTGGGGGAAAAAATGTGATTTTTTGAGGAAAAAAATTTGATTTTTTGGAGAAAAAAATCTGATTTTTTGGGGTAAAAAATCTGATTTTCTGGAGAAAAAATTCTGATTTTTTGGGGAAAAAATCTGATTTTTTGGGGAAAAAATGGGATTTTTGGGGGAAAAAATGTGATTTTTTGGGGGAAAAATCTGATTTTTTGGGAAAAAAATCTGATTTTCTGGAGAAAAAAATCTGATTTTTGGGAGGAAAAAATCTGATTTTTTGGGGAAAAAATCAGATTTTTTGGGGGAAAAAAATGTGATTTTCTGGGAAAAAAAATCTGATTTTTTGGGGGAAAAAATCGGATTTTTTGGAGAAAAAAATCTGATTTTTTGGGGAAAAAATTTTGATTTTCTGGGGGAAAAAATGGGATTTTTGGGGGGAAAAAATCTGATTTTTTGGGGGAAAAAATCTGATTTTTGGGGAAAAAAATCTGATTTTTGGGGGGAAATAATCTGATTTTTTTGGGAAAAAAAACTGATTTTTTGGGGAAAAAAATGGGATTTTTTAGGAAAAAAATCTGATTTTTTGGGGAAAAAATCTGATTTTTTGGGGAAAAAAATCTGATTTTCTGGGGGAAAAAATCTGATTTTTTGGGGGAAAAAATCTGATTTTCTGGGGAAAAAAATGGGATTTTTTAGCAAAAAAATCTGATTTTTTGGGGGAAAAAAATCTGATTTTCTGGAGAAAAAATTCTGATTTTTTGGGGAAAAAAATTAGATTTTTTTGGTAAAAAATTGGAATTTTTTTCCAAAAAAAATCTGATTTTTTGGGGAAAAAAATCTGATTTTTTGGAGAAAAAAATCTGATTTTTTGGGGAAAAAAATCTGATTTTTGGGGGAAAAAATGGGATTTTTTGGGTAAAAAATTGGAATTTTTATCCCAAAAAAATGTGATTTTTTGGAGAAAAAAATCTGATTTTTTGGGGAAAAAAATCTGATTTTTTGGGGAACAAAATCTGATTTTTTGGGGAAAAAATCTGATTTTTTTGGGGAAAAAATTCTGATTTTTTGGGGGAAAAAATCTGATTTTTTGGTGAAAAATTGGAATTTTTTTCCAAAAAAAATCTGATTTTTTGGGGTAAAAAATCTGATTTTTTGGAGAAAAAAATCTGATTTTTTGGGGAAAAAAATCTGAGTTTTTGGGGAAAAAATGGGATTTTTTGGGTAAAAAATCGGAATTTTTATCCCAAAAAAATGCGATTTTTTGGAGAAAAAAATCTGATTTTTTGGGGAAAAAAATCTGATTTTTTGGGGAACAAAATCTGATTTTTTGGGGAAAAAATCTGATTTTTTTGGGGAAAAAATTCTGATTTTTGGGGGGAAAAAATCTGATTTTTTGGGGGAAAAAATGTGATTTTTGGGGGAAAAAAATTAGATTTTCTGGGGGAAAAATCTGATTTTCTGGGGGAAAAAATCTGATTTTTGGGGAAAAAAATCTGATTTTCTGGGGGAAAAAATCTGATTTTTTGGGGAAAAAAATCTGATTTTTTGGGGAAAAAAATCTGATTTTCTGGGGGGAAAAATTCTGATTTTTTGGGGAAAAAAATCTGATTTTTTGGGGAAAAAATGTGATTTTCTGGGGGAAAAAATCTGATTTTTGGGGGGAAAAAATCTGATTTTTGGGGGGAAAAAATCTGATTTTTTGGGAAAAAAATCTGATTTTTTGGGGGAAAAAATGTGATTTTCTGGGGGAAAAAATTAGATTTTTGGGGGAAAAAATTTGATTTTTTGGGCAAAAAACTTTGAATTTTTTTCCAAAAAAATGTAATTTTTTGGGGAAAAAATCTGATTTTTTGGGGGAAAAAAATGGGATTTTTTGGGGAAAAAAATCTGATTTTTTGGGGGAAAAAATCTGATTTTTTGGGGGAAAAATCTGATTTTCTGGGGGAAAAAATCTGATTTTTGGGGAAAAAAAATCTGATTTTCTGGGGAAAAAAATCTGATTTTTTTGGGAAAAAATGTGATTTTTTGCAAAAAAAAATGGGATTTTTTAGGGAAAAAAATTGGGATTTTTTTCCAAAAAAAAAGGGATTTTTTGGGGGAAAAAATGGGATTTTTTGGGGAAAAAAATCTGATTTTTTGGGGAAAAAAATCTGATTTTCTGGGGGAAAAAATGTGATTTTTTGGGGAAAAAAATCTGATTTTTTGGGGAAAAAACCTGATTTTCTGGGGGGAAAAATTCTGATTTTTTGGGGGAAAAAATGGGATTTTTGGAGGAAAAAAATGGGATTTTTTGGGGAAAAAAATCTGATTTTTTGAGGAAAAAAATGGGATTTTTTGGGGAAAAAATGGTATTTTTTGGGGAAAAAAATCTGATTTTTTGGGGGAAAAAATCTGATTTTCTGGGGAAAAAATCTGATTTTTTGGGTAAAAAATTGGAATTTTTTCCAAAAAAAATCTGATCTTTTGGGGGAAAAAATGGGATTTTTTGGGGGAAAAAATCTGATTTTTGGGGGAAAAAATGGGATTTTTTGAGGAAAAAAAATGGGATTTTTTGGGGAAAAAAATCTGATTTTTTGGGGAAAAAAATCTGATTTTGGGGGGGGAAAAATTCTGATTTTCTGGAGAAAAAATTCTGATTTTTTGGGGAAAAAAATCTGATTTTCTGGGGAAAAAATCTGATTTTTTGCAGAAAAAAATCTGATTTTTTGGGGAAAAAATTGGAATTTTTTTCCAAAAAAAATCTGATTTTTTGGGGGAAAAAATGGGATTTTTTGGGGGAAAAAATGGGATTTTTTGGAGAAAAAATTCTGATTTTTTGGGGGAAAAAATGTGATTTTTGGGGGAAAAAAATTAGATTTTCTGGGGGAAAAATCTGATTTTCTGGGGGAAAAAATCTGATTTTTTGGGGGAAAAAATCTGATTTTCTGGGGGAAAAAATCTGATTTTTTGGGGAAAAAAAATCTGATTTTTTGGGGCAAAAAATCTGATTTTTTGGGGGAAAAAAACTGATTTTTGGGGGGGAAAAATTCTGATTTTTGGGGGAAAAAATCTGATTTTTTGGGGAAAAAAAATTAGATTTTTTTGGTAAAAAATTGGAATTTTTATCCCAAAAAAATGTGATTTTTTGGAGAAAAAAAATCTGATTTTTTGGGGAAAAAAATCTGATTTTTTGGGGAAAAAAATCTGATTTTTGGGGGGAAAAAATCTGATTTTTTGGGGAAAAAAATTCTGATTTTTTGGGGGAAAAAATGTGATTTTTGGGGGAAAAAAATTAGATTTTCTGGGGGAAAAATCTGATTTTCTGGGGGAAAAAATCTGATTTTTTGGGGAAAAAAACTGATTTTTTGGGGGGAAAAATTCTGATTTTTGGCGGAAAAAATCTGATTTTCTGGGGAAAAATGAAAATCTGATTTTTTGCCGGGAAAAAA